>NC_068386.1:635693-753193 GCF_023724105.1 Carassius gibelio | reverse complement strand
CTATCACTCGTGCTATGCTATGTCGTTATAATAATATTCATATAGTTATCATTATTGTTATCATTATAGTAATTATCGTTATCGATAAAGTTATTGTTCAAATTACAGTAATTATCATTATAATAATTGTCATTGTTGATATAGTTATCGTTTTAGTAATTAGCGTTATTGATATAGTCATCAAAATAGTTATTTTTATCATAAATAGTAATTATCGTTATTGATAGTTAAGGTTCACATCAGAGTAATTGTCATTATCATAATTATTGTTGATATAGTTATCATAATTGTTATGATTTCAGTAATTAGCATTATCGATATAGTTATCGTTTTTATATTGATATTGTTATAGTAATTATTGTTATTGCTATAGTTCTTATAGCTACCGGTATTATCATTATAGTTATTGTACCGTTATAAATAGCTAACATTATAGTTCTTCAAAGACAACAAACAGCTGTTGAGTGGATGACCAGAAATGAGATATATTGAGTTGTTTTTATTATTTTATCTCGCATTATGAGGTTTTTACCCAGCCTGCTCCAGGACACGATGGGCCGTGGGTTTCCGGTGGCGATGCACTCCAGGATCGCGGTTTGGTGAACGTTCAGAGTGAGATTCTGCGGCCCAGAGAGAATCACCGGCTCCTTATAGAGACGATTAGCTGCGACTGAGACAGAGACAGATGCAGGTCATTCAGAGATGCTCAGCGGTTTGGATCGTATCATCAGGTCTCAGCTCTACCTGTGACTGACAGCTGGGCCTCATGACTGTAGCGAGTGTTTGCGATGTTTTTAGCGACGCATCGGTAGCTGCCACTGTCAGCCTGGCGCACACCTGTGATGTGCAGGATACCGTTGGGCAGGAGAGTGTACCTGAACACACACACACACATACGCCACATTCACACCAAAATCACTTCAAAAAAAAAAAAAAAAAACATCAGACTATAACGACACAGAGGAACGATATCAATGGAATCACTGTCAGAGCGATTGTTTTCTTCTTATAAACAAATAGACATGAACGTTATCATCCACTGGGGTAGACACTAAAACAGCTATCATTATAGTTAAAATTAATTCAGTTCAATTAATGTAAACATTCTTGTCATTATAGTTATTAATATAGTTAGTGTTATAGCTATTAATTTTATTGTAGATATAGTTTTCACTGTTATAGTTACGAAAAAATTGTTAGTTATTGTTATTGTTTTAGTTATCATTGATTATCGTTATAGTTATCGTTATTATAGTTATCATTATAGTTATCGTTATTGTTGTAGCTATCATTACAGTTATCGTTATAACTATTTTCATTATAGTTAAAGTTACTGTTATTTTAATTGTTATAGTTATTGAAATCATTGTTAGTGTTATAGTTATTGAAATCATTGTTATTGTTATAGTTATAATCATCATTATAGTTAGTTATCGTTATTGCTTTTCTTTATTGTTGGTTGTAGTTAGCTATCATAATCATTATAAATATTGCTATTGTTATAGTTACGATTATAATTATCGTTATATTTATATAGTTATATCGTTATAGTTATGTAATTATAGTTAGCTTTATAGTTAACATCATCATAATTATCACTATAGTTATAGCTATTATACAGTTATTGGTATAATCATTATCATTATAGTTAGTTATCGCAATTATTATTATTATCGTTATTGTTATTATTGTTATTGTTACAGTTTTTATCATTATTATGGTTAGTTTTCAGTATTGTTGTCTTTATTGCTGTTTATAGTAAGCTACCATAATCATTATAAATATTGTTATTGTTATAGTTACTATTATCGTTATATTTATCGTTATTATATCTATCATTGTAATCGTTATAGTTAGTTATCGTCATCATTATTGTTATCGTTATAGATTATTTTGGTTATCATATATTGTTATATTTATTGTTCTACTTTTCATTATTATGATCATCATTAAAATTATGTTTAGAGTTTCATTATAGTTATTATTCATCATTATAGTTATTGATGTTTATAGTTTTGTTATAGTTATCATTATAGTTATTGTTTATCATTACAGTTATCATGTGAACAGGCCTTAAACGATAATCCAGAGATAATCCAGAGTTGGTTTCTGGCTTTGAGAAAAAACATTTGCACATAAGTAAAAGCAGATTTCAACACTTAAATGTTCATTCCTGTTCAACATATTTAACATACTGTTGTGTTTGTTTCAGGCTTTATTCGTGTACCTGTTATCTTCAGCATTGAGAGCTGTTCTGTTTCTTTCCCAGGTGATGTTGGCCTCTGGGACCCCGCTGACGGCGCAGTGAAATCGAGCGACGCCACCCTCGTCCACGCTCATGGATTCTGGATGTGTGTGGAACTTGGGCAGTGCTAAGAGGGAAGACAGATTTCACATCACATGAGTGATACAGATGCTCGAACCACATCAAGCACAGACCCTTCATCCCTCTCCAACCACCAGCAAACCACATTAGGCTGGTTTGAACAGGTGTATCAACTTTGTCCATATCTGTTTCTCCTAAAGAGATATTAGAGAGCTTTTTCTTTCTGAAGGGTGTTTGTGTCACTCACAGGCCAGCTGCACATGTGCTTTGCGGCTGATGAGCAGGCCATATCGGTTCTGCGCCGCACAGTCGTACTCGCCAGCATCACTCTCATCACCATCACGTCGTTTCTGGAGGTTCCGGATTAGGAGCGTCCCGTTATCCAGCACAGCTGCTCTGGCTCCCAGAGGAACGGGAACGCCATTCCGCCGCCAGGTGATGGTGATAGGCCCCTCCCCCTCTACCTGACAGTCCAGCATGAGGGGGCGGTCCCTCACCGCGATGACATCACTAGGTTCTTTGATGAAGGCCAACTCTGAAGCTCTGGCCAAACCTGCAGGATGTCAGCAAGAGAGTGTGATGACGAGAAATTAAACCGTCGGAGTAATCTGAGATGAACTGATGCTTACGAACGATTCATGAAATGGTAAGGATGACGATGTATCATGACGGATGATGAAACCTGATGAAGGGAAACACTCATATCACATCACATATAACATAATGGAGCAAAACTGATACAGAACTGAATAAGATACACAAGCAAAGCGTATTAATCATATCAGATATGCATATGAACTATTTTTAAATTCAGCATATTGAATTCAATATATTCACTGCAAAAAGCAATGCTCTTTTTTGTTTTCTGAGAAATTGGAAAATGAAGTGAATTTATGATTAAAACAAAAAATATCTATCAATAAAGTAAGAAAAATAAACAATTCAAAGGTTGAATTTTCTTATCCCATTGGGAGAGAAAAAAAAATTATAAAATTGCATAGATAGTTTTTGTTATAGAGATACTTACACTTACTGCTATTGTGGATGATAATATAGATATTGATATCTTTATAGATTTGTTATAGTCTCATTAGAGTTATTGTTGTAACTGTTATTGTTATAGAAATCGTTGGCAATCAGATAAGGTTGCAAAGGGATGGAACATTTCCAGTACATTTTCAGAAAGTTATCAGTATCCTTGACAGATATTTGGTCTAGTTTAATCATAAAAACAGACAAAAAGGTTAAACTCCATGAATTGCATTATTCACATTCATAAAGAAGATTGTAAAGTTTATTTAGTCCTCAAACACACTCTTGCATCAGTAGATGGTGTTTGTCTTGTGCTTGAGTTGCTGATGTGAAGGAGGCAGGGCTGGTTGGATTTAGAGCATCTTAAATCAAAGCGATTCATCTCCACTGAACTTAAACTTGACTTTGGGCCGCCTGATTGATGGCTCTTTCAGAAGCACTCACACAAACACACACAAAACCCTCCATTAGCCCAAAACAGCTATACAATGCGACCCCACCCCACCCCGCCACAAACACACCCTCCAGATCTGCCCCGGCCCATCATTCCTGCCCCGTCTGAAGAGCCATCTGCCCCTCCTCCGCCCCGTGGAGCTTCGTGAGGGTGACTTTCCCATGCCACCGCATCAGTCAAAGAGCCGCACGCCGCCCCTCGCAGCTGCCAAACCCACAACAAAACACCCCGGTCACACTTGAACTTGAACGCGCTCGCACGAAAAAACCAGACTCCTGTACCTCAGCGCTCGTCTGACCTCAGAACACGAGCCCGGTCTCCTCAGACCAGATGAACTTCAGTCTGTCCGTCAAACTCAACCCCCATCAAACTCTCAGAGAGCAGCTTCCTGCTGGATTCATGGGATTTAAGGCCCATTCACAAGAACACTAATGATAACTAATAACAATAACTATAAGGAAACTGTAATCATAACTATATAACTATATTGGTGTCCACACAAATGGACAATAACTACAGTATAACGGAAACTATAATAATAACTTTAACGATAACTATTATCATGACTAGAACAATAATGATAAATATGACAATAACGATATCTATAATAATTATAATGATGACTATATTGGTGTCCACACAAACATATGGTAACTAAAAACTATAACAATAACTACAACGATAAATATAACTATGAAAAACTATGAAAATTGTACCGAAAATTAGAACAATAAATATACAAGCATCACACAAACTGACAAAAACTATAACATGAATCAGGATAACAATAACCATACTTGCATCCACACCTATTTATAATAACTAACGAAAACTATAACATTAGCTATAATCATAACAATATTCATAACTATAATCATGACGATAACTATAATAATAACTACAACAAAAAATATTAACTATATTAATGTCCACATAAACAGACGATAAATATACCGAAAACTATAACAATAATTATAATCCTAACTAGAACAATAATAATTAGAACTATAAATATACAAGCATCACACAAACCGATACAAACTATGATAACTAACGAAAACTATAACAATAGCTATAATCATAACTATAACGATAAATATAACTATATTAGCGTCCACACAAACAGGTGATAACTATAACAAAAACTATAACTACAACGATAAATATAACTATATCAATGTCCACATAAACAGATGATAACTATACCGAAAACTATAACAATAGCTATAATCATAACTATAACGATAAATATAACTATATTAGCGTCCACACAAACAGGTGATAATTATAACAAAAACTATAACTACAACGATAAATATAACTATTTAAGCATCCAAACAAGTGGATGATAACTATACCGAAAACTACAGCGATAACCATAACTAGAACAATAATTAGAACAATAAATATATAAGCATCACATAAACTGACAAAAACTATAACATGTATTTTGATAACAATAACCATACTTGCAACCACACCTATTGATAATAACTAACGAAAACTATAACAATAGCTATAATCATAACTATAACGATAAATATAACTATAAAAGTGTCCACACAAATAGATAACTATTATGAAAATTTAAATAATATCAATAATCAAAACAATAATCGTAAAAATAACGATACATTTAACTACATTACCATCCACAGAAACACACAACAACTATATCAATAACTATAATCATGACATTTACTATACTAATATCTACAACAATAAATATAACTATATTAATGTCCACATAAACAGACGATAAATATACCGAAAACTATAACAATAACTATAATCCTAACTACAACAACAATAATTAGAACTATAAATATATTAGCATCACACAAACCGACACGAACTATGATAACTAACGAAAACTATAACAATAGCTATAATCATAACTATAACGATAAATATAACTATATTAGCGTCCAAACAAACAGGTGATAACTATAACAAAAACTATAACTAGAACGATAAATATAACTATATTAATGTCCACATAAACAGATGATAACTATACCGAAAACTATAACAATAACAAAAACTATAACTACAACGATAAATATAACTATATTTATGTCCACACAAATAGATGATAATTTTTTTTATTATAGTACACTTACTGCACACTACCGTTGAACACTAAAGTGTGCAGTATGCAGGAAGTTTACTTAGGTCAGGTCAGAACTGCTTTAGTGTGAGAAAGAGATGTTTGTGTCTCTTTGAATGCGTTAGTATTTGTGTCTCTTAGTCAAATGAGGCGGACTGCAGTGTCTGAAGCTGCAGCTGTTTTCTCCTCCACACAATAGCGGCCCATCTTCAGCCGTAAACACTGCGGGGTTCAGAGGGCAGCTCCGCCCCCACCGGCACACCGTGACCTCAGATCCTAAAGGTCATGAGAGAATCAGCCGCTCCTCCTCGCTCTTTCTTCATTGTCTCTGGAGTGGCCGTGAACTTCAGCAGCCAATAAACACGTCAAAACACTCCATTAATGGCATCTGCTGCTCGGACGGGACAAATCTGAATGTCAAATATTCTTCTGTGACGTGAGGACAGAAACACACTTATTTATTATGAGGGAAACACGTATGGCGTCGCAGGCCACAGTCAAATGTGCTGAATCTATTAGTGATGCTCTCAATCCAATAACACTGATCACTATAACACACCATCGACAAAAATACCATTGTTTTAGGACAGCGTACAATTGAATACTGGCATTACTGATGT
Organism: Carassius gibelio; assembly: GCF_023724105.1. Taxonomy (NCBI): domain Eukaryota; kingdom Metazoa; phylum Chordata; class Actinopteri; order Cypriniformes; family Cyprinidae; genus Carassius; species Carassius gibelio. The sequence continues at coordinate 746,651 of NC_068386.1, read as the reverse complement.
ATAATATTGGTAGTACCATGCAAATCTCATAATAAATGAATATGCTATTGATGGTATTGTGTAGAAGTCAAATTTAGTTGTATAGCACTTTTCACATTGTTTCACAGCTGCTTTACAGAAAATCCTCAAGTTAATGTTTAGCTATAATATCTTTATATATTCATGCCTTATAGTTGCACTTTTGAGATTTGTTTTATACTGTTTTTATAAATATCTTTACAATGTTTTCACAAAAATATCTTATATTGATCAAAAGTGAGAGTAAATACAGTTATAATGTTACAAATTATTTTTATTACATATAAACGCTGTTCTTTTGAACTTTCTGTTCACCTGTGAATCCTGAAAAATAAAATGCATCACGGTTTTCACAGAAATATTGTGCAGCACAACTGTGTTCAGCATTGATAATAATCAGAAATGTTTCTTGAGCAGTAAATCATCATATTTTCATGATTTCTGAAGATCATGTGACACTGAAGACTGGAGGAATGATGCTGAAAATACAGCAGAGCATCACAGAAATACATTACACTTTAACACAGATTCACACAGAAAACAGATATTTTAAATTGTAATAATATTCCAGTTTTTACTGTATTTTTGATCAAATAAATGCAGCCTTTGACTTTTTCAAAAGCTTTAAATAATCTTAAGTATTCGAAAATTTCATCAAGCAGTGTGAGAGTCACCTGTTTTAATATTGGTGTGATTTTGCCCAGATTTATTTTGTGTGATTTGAGAGTTAGAATGAGGATAAAGTGAATGTGTGTATCGTCTGATAGAGTCTGTCCTGATTCTTCACGCTTTCAGGCTCTCAGCGGGAGAATCGAGCATCTAATGAGACTTACAGCGGCTCGTCTCAATTAACACTCATCAATGAGACCATCAGAGTGAGACATCAGAACTATTAGCACTGCTGGAGTCTGTGTGTAATATTCTAGAACCTTAACACGTCATATTATATCTGCTTATGTATGCTTGTGTGTGTGTGTGTGTGTGTGTGTGAGAGAGAGTGTGTGTGTGAATGTGTGAGAGAGAGAGAGAGAGAGAGAGAGAGAGAGAGAGTGTGTGTGTGTGTGTGAATGTGAGAGAGAGAGAGAGAGAGAGAGAGAGAGAGTGAGAGTGTGTGTGTGTGTGAATGTGAGAGAGAGAGAGAGAGAGAGAAAGAGAGAGAGAGTGTGTGAATGTGAGAGAGAGAGAGAGAGAGTGAGTGTGTGTGTGTGTGTGTGTGTGAATGTGAGAGAGAGAGAGAGAGAGAGAGAGAGAGAGAGAGTGTGTGTGTTTATGTGAGAGAGAGAGAGAGAGAGAGAGAGAGAGAGTGTGTGTGTGTGAATGTGAGAGAGAGAGAGAGAGAGAGTGTGTGTGTCTCCACTAAAAAATTATCATATTCATGAAACTGATCTGGTTCCCACAGTGCTGAATAGACTCTGGTGCTAATTAGGAAAATGAATCAGTCGCTGCTCACGTGCGTGTGTATGTGTGTGTGTGTGTGTGTGTGTGTGTGTGTGTAGAGAGTTTGACCATAGACGGTGTAGATCTTTTGGATTAACCTTGTGACCCCGTGCGGCCGGTGAAAGTGTGTGTGTGTGTGTATGTGTGTGTGTGTGTGTGTTCAGCAGCTGCCTCACAGGATTACGGCCTTTATAATGAGATCTCAATCGAACCCCCACCCAGTCTGACCCCGACCCTAAAGGCCCAGTCATATGAAAATGAGGGTCAGGTCAAAGGTCAGGGTCAATGTCTGTCCCAGGTCTGTCTGTCTCACTCTCATGAACATGAACTTCAGCAAAAGCTGAATAGAAAATCATAAAGAAAATAATAAAGAAATGTATATAAGTAAGACGACTAATCAATTAAAATCAATAAAGGAAAATAGTTAACAATCAAAACAATTGTGTATCGAATATTTTATATTATTTTATTTCATATTATTATATTACATACATATATATATATATATATATATATATATATATATATATATATATATATATATATATACTCACACACAAACAAACATGCATACACAACTCAATTAAATACAAATATTTGAATCAGATTAATTAAACAACAAATCAACAGATCATTGTTAGCTGCAGCACTAATATATAAGTAAGAATGAAGTTAACGATAAACTAACACTCTAACATCAAATCAATATAAATTTCTCAAATCAGATGAACTAATCAATTACATGAAGTGTTATTAGTTCTGATCTATCATACTGATATTTTCCCAGAACATCAATACAGTAAAATCAATCAATAAAACAAGCAAAGCATTGATGCTGACAGAGATGAAGGATTTCTGAGCAGAGAAAGAGTAAAAGCTGAAACTCACCTGAGACTGTGATGAGCAGCAGCAGCAGCACTGAGAGTTTGTCCATGATTCCTGCTGTTCAGATGATGTTTTATGAGCTCATGACAGATCAAATCAAATGTGAATATTCCTCAGTGCTGTTTTATTCCTCCTCCAGATATTCCTCACGTTATTCCAATCAGAGTCTCTGAGCGCGTGTGAGAATCAGCAGCTCTGTTGATGCTCTCAGACTCCTGTGGGCTGGGGCCAAGCATCACCAGCCAATCAGAGAGCAGCTGGAGACAAGAACATAATGCTGATGATTTAGTTGTTACCCCCTCAATCCAACCCCCCCCCCCCCACACACACACACACACACCGAGAAGTGTTGGGGCACGTTTAAATAAGGAGGTTCAACCAACTCTGAGTTGACTTAACCTGAGATAGGAAACTGGGTTTTTCAGGTTCAGAACATCTAAATTGATTTTGATCAGTCAGCTCTGAGAAGGTTGACTATGAGTTTAGCGTGCACCATGAGTATGAAAAGCCATGATCAATGGACCCCCAAAATTATGATTCACCATGTCAACAGGACCTGACAAAAAGATGTCTGCATACTTCCCAGTCAAAATGTAACTTTAATTATTAAATCACTTAAAATATCAAAGGAAAAAAAACTGGCAGAACTGTAAATTATTGAACTAATAATAATTTTAATGGTATCCCAGAGGTAAAAGAAAAAATGCACAAAAAAGCAGCTAAATATGAAATATAAAAACTTAGTTCAATCGGGTTAAGCATTAATATTAAATAAATATCATTCAGTATCTATTTCAATGTGCAGTAGCTTTTCCCACATAGTCTAATGCTCGTTTCACATAATTAAATGTTCTCTTATCCAAATTGTTGCACTGAAATTAACATATGACTTCTACTTGGCCTACAACAAGAAGCCTTGCCAAAATAATAAATAACAGATGAATAGGAGATGGCCACAATACCAAGTATTAGAAGAATATTAAAATCCAACAGGGAAATAAAACTGTTTTTTTATTTTTAGGAAATAAAGATGGTTAAGAATACCTATCCTTTGCCATTGATGTCTCCAGCATTTGAGCGGTTGCAGAGAGCGTCTGTTTTCACTAAACTGGATCTTTGCAATGTTTATCATTTGGTCCACATTAGGTAGGGGGATGAGTGTAAGACTGCATTTAATATCCCCAAAGGGCACTTTGAATATCTTGTTATGCCGCTTGGACTTTCCAACTCACCTGCAGTCTTCCAAGCATTCATCAATCATAATAGTTGTGGAACAAAACACTGCTTTTCCATTCCGATCAAACATTAAACAGGTTCTCCCCACTCAGTGATGTACCCACTGAGAAATCTGATGAAAGAGACCTAGTTATTGGTGATTCTATTGCACGGAACGAAAAAATAGAGACACCATTCGCCATAGTCTACCTTTTTACTGGGAGCCAGAGTTCCTGACATCTCGGCAAATTTTAAAGTGCTGGCTAATGCTAATCAAGAATGCCCAAATTAGGGGAACAGCAGCCACTGTCGCAGATCACGTTTTTCGCATTCACAGCCTCACAATGAATTGGTTTCCAACAGGGGACCCCAATTTGTGTCCAGAGTTTGGATGGAGTTTTGTAAGTTACTGGGGGCGAGTTTCAGTCTTTCCTCTGGTTTCCAACCTCAGAGCAATGTCAAGACAGACACTAATTACAAGTATGGGTAATCTCACTTGGCTTATATGTCACTATCCCTATCACTGTTTACTTTAATAAGTCATATGTGTCAAAACTAAACTCTACAGGGGATTTACGAACTTGCAGGCACGCCGTTACTCAAACACAGAACCAGGAAACAGGAATTAGTTCAGGGTGAAAGTGAAAGTGTAGTGGAGCTTGTGTGTTCGTTTCTGTATTCATGTAGTAAAATGGCTGAAGCCAGATATTTTCAGGATGAGTTCTCATGTCCAGTGTGTCTGGATCTCCTGAAGGATCCAGTGACCATCCAGTGTGGACACAGTTACTGTAAGATCTGTATTACAGACTGCTGGGATCAGGAGGATCAGAAGAGAGTCTACAGCTGTCCTCAGTGCAGACAGACTTTCAGTCCAAGACCTGCTTTATCTAGAAACACCATGCTGGCTGAAGTGGTGGAGAAACTGAAGAAGAGGAAACGTCTTGATGACTGTGATGCTGGAGATGTAGATGTGCAGTGTGATGTCTGTACTGGAAGAAACCATAAAGCTGTCAAGTCCTGTCTGGTGTGTCTGAACTCTTACTGTCAGAATCACCTTGAACAACATGAGATTTGGTTTAGAGGAAAGAGACACAATTTGACAGAAGCCACTGGACGACTGCAGGAGATGATCTGCCAGAAACATGACAAGCTCCTTGAAGTTTTCTGTCGCACTGATCAGAAATGTATATGTGTGCTGTGTACAATTATTGAACATAAAAACCATGACACTGTATCAGCTGCAGCACAGAGGACAGAGAAACAGGTATTATTATTTTTTCAATTCAAGTTTATTTGTATAGCGCTTTTTACAATACAAATCGTTACAAAGCAACTTTACAGAAAATTATGTTTCTACAATACTTAGTAATAGCTTATAAGTGGTGACTGTCAGTTTGTGCACGTATGACAGGATTTGTTGAAAAATGTATACAAGTCGTAGTCAGCCAGATGATGAACATTATTAATAATTAATAATTATTATATGATGCAGTCACACTTGTAGCAATATTTGTTAGTTCTGTTGTTGATTCAGGGTTAGCATCATCTGAGGTCCTCCGAGGGTCAGCATCCTCTCTTCTCAGGTGTTCTGGATCCAGACTGGAGCTTGTGTAAATCAATTTAAGATACATTATTGGAATGCTTGGCGAAAGAGAAGCTTTTTAAATCTAGATTTAAACAGAGAGAGTGTGTCTGAACCCTGAACATTATCAGGAAGGCTATTCCAGAGTTTGGGAGCCAAATGTGAAAAAGCTCTACCTCCTTTAGTGGCCTTTGCTATCCTAGGAACTACCAAAAGTCCAACGTTTTGTGACCTTAGGGTGCGTGACGGATTGTAGCGTGGTAGAAGGCTAGTTAGGTACGCAGGAGCTAAACCATTTAGGGCCTTATAGGTAAGTAATGATAATTTGTAACTGATACGGAACTTAATAGGTAGCCAGTGCAGAAACTGTAAAATTGTGGTAATATGATCATATTTTCTTGACCTCGTAAGGACTCTAGCTGCTGCATTTTGGACGACCTGTAGCTTGTTTATTGAAGAAGCAGGACAACCACATAGAAGTGCATTACAATAGTCCAGTCTAGAGGTCATAAATGCATGAACTAGCTTTTCGGCATCAGAAACAGACAACAAATTATTGGCCTGGTGACATTTTGCTTGACTCCAAAAGAGTTTATTAGGTCAGTGTCACGCTGTCTAGTTTCCCTGTTGACCAGATTCCTGTTGACCTTCCAGAGTCGAGTCAGGTGCCCATTGACTTTCCAGAGTTGAGTCAGGTTCCGGTTGACCCTCCAAAGTCGAGTCAGGTGCTCGTGGACCCTCCAGAGTCGAGTCAGGTGCTCATGGACCCTCTAGAGTCATGGTTAGTCACCGTTGACCTTCCAGAGTCAGGGTTAGTCACTGTTGACCTTCCAGAGTCAGGGTTAGTCACCATTGACCTTCCAGAGTCAGGGCTAGTTCCTGTTGACCTTCCAGAGTTGAGTCAGGTGCCCTTTGAATTTTCTAGAGTTAAGTCAAGTTCCGGTTGACCCTCCAAAGACGAGTCAGATGCTCATGTACCCTCCAGAGTCGAGTCAGGTGCTCGTGTACCCTCCAGAGTCAGGGTTAGTCACCGTCGACCTTCCAGAGTCAGGGCTAGTCACCATCGATTTTCCAGAGTCAGGGTCAGTCACTGTTGACCTTCTAGAGTCAGGGTTAGTCACCGTTGACCTTCCAGAGTCAGGACTAGTCACCATTGACCTTCCAGAGTCAGGGCTAGTTACCGTGGACTTTCCAGAGTCAAGGCTAGTCACCATTGACCTTCCAGAGTCAGGACTAGTCACCGTTGACCTTTCAGAGTCAAGTCTAGTCACTGGTGATCTTCAAGGACAGAGTCAAGTCACTGGTGATCCTCAAAGACAGAGTCAAGTCACTGGTGATCTTCAAGGACAGAGTCAAGTCACAGTGATCTTCAGGGACAGAGTCAAGTCACCGGTGATCTTCAAGGGCCGAGACTTGTCACCGGGGTTCTTCATGGGAGATTCCAAGTCACCAATAATCTTCATGAGCAGAGTCAAGTCAGCATTGATCTTCTGGAACCCAGTAGAAACACCATGGGAGTACCAGAGTCTCGTCATTTCTCTGCTGAACTATCGGAGCCTCTCCACGTCCCTGCTGAACTACCAGAGTCGTTCCACGTATCTGCTGAACTACTAGAGTCTCCCCTCGCCTCTGCGGAACTTCCAGAGTCTTGTCACGTCTCCGTCGAACTCTCTGAGCACCCGACTGATCCTGTTGCGGCCACGGAGGCTACCCGTAACTTGTTCATGTTCTTTGTTTCAGACTTGTCCAGACTTGTTCTCCTGTCTTCTGCTCCGCCCTGGGGGACGTCTGCTCTGACCACACGGATGTGGTGGTATTTTGCTCCGCCCTGGAGGGAATCACGTTATGTCCTTCTTGGACATTTTTTTTTCTGTCTGTCTTCCTCCTATGGACCTGGCCCTCCGTTCCTCCCCCTGATCCTCCGCCGATCCACCTCCCTCCTGGGTTTCTGGTCTGAGTCTTTCTTTCTGTTTCCCTCTAAGGACCTGGCCCTCCGTCCCTCCCCCTGATCCTCTGCCGGTCCACCACCCTCCTGGACTCCTTGTTTTGTGTTGCACTTCTCTTGTCTCTGTTTCCCCATTTTACCTGGTCGTCTTGTCTCTGTTTCCCCATTTCTACCTGGTCCTCTTGTCTCTGATTTCCCCATTTTACCTGGCCCTATAAATATCCAGTCTTTTCCTGTTGTTTGTATGGAGTCCTTATCCTTCATATATCCAGCATTCTTGTTCCCTGAGATTCTTCCTAATCTGCTCGTCCTCCGAGTCCTCTCGTTTCCCGAGTTCCCTTTCCTGTTCCTTTCCTTTGTTTGTTTGTTTTGCTTGTTTTTTGACCATGATTTGGATTTTCCCTGAATAAGGACATATTCTATTAGATCTCTCTCTGTCTCTCCCTGTGCCTCTCTGGGTACACGATCGTCACAGTCAGTAAACGCAAGTCCTAATGCATCATTTGTATTATCAATGTGAATATTAAAATCTCCCATGATAAGAGCCTTATCAACTGTAACTAGAAGGTCTGAGAGGAAATCTGCTAATTCTTTTAGGAATTCTGTATACGGCCCTGGTGGTCTATACACAGTAGCCAGAGCAAGAGATACATTAGATTTCTTTTGCATATCTGACAGTGTAACATTAAGCAGAAGTATTTTGAATGAGGTGATCACGCTGCAGGCGTCGTGCTGCGAACCGTCTCGATCAGGCTGCTGAAGTCCCTCTTCAGTGTCTCCATCTGCCGCAGCGTGGTGTCGTTAACCCTGCAGGATCGCAGGTATCTGCGCAGAAACATCGAGAACACGAGCACCAAGGAAACAATGAGTGTGCACTTTACCTTCGGCTAATGTAGCACCGACGTGTCGGACGATGGAGGCTCCGATGATCACAGCGTCGCCTCCTGTCTCGTGGAGGGGAGTGAAGCGGTTCTGTGTGTAGATCTCGAAGACCGGAGGGGGAGAAGACGTCGCACGGGGCCCGGCCCGCGTCCTCCGCTGTGGATGCACCCAGGGTCCGTGGTGTCCCGGCGCCGGAGTGAAGGACATCTGGGAAGATCGCATCCTGGGTGCACCGGGCCTGTGCAGAGAAACACATGGAGTAGATGTGGTGGGACTGTTAACAGCACGCTGTATACTTACCCCGAACTTGTTAGCGTCAGCCCGGGATGATTCCAGCACGGCTCTCCGCTCTCTCAGCTGGGCTTGCCTCACCTCCAGGTCGCGAATCTGCTTCCCCACGGCCTCGAGCTCGAGCTGCATTCGGTGTCCTCGCCTGCAATCAAAGGTAGACATTCATCCGCCATTAAAGCAAGTAACAGTGAGTACAGCAGTGGTAATGTGTGTGAATAGAGTATTAGCAATGTAAGCGCAGTTAGCAGCAACCATGCCGCTGATGCTAACGGGTATAAGCGGACCCAGGAGCTCAAAATATAACTAGTAATAACGAGGCGCTCTGATTGTTTTTGTTGTAGAATACAATAGAGGATATATTCACACATTATATAAACGGAAACGATGGTGTTTAAAATGTATTTTTAAAATAAAAATAGTCGATAAAAAGAATATAGTGACGGAGCTCAAACACAGTACGGGTGCCAACAATAAACAGGAAGTGACATTTGTGTATGTGTGATAAAATAATGGACTGAACTATTCAACTGTTCGTTGACAAAATGTATACTTTCATCAGTCAAAATACAAGCTCTGCTACAGAACAGAAATTCTGTCAGTGTGAAGCTGTTTCAGTTCAACTTGTATAAACTCTTAAACTTACATTCATTATCATCTGTTTGTACTGCAGAAGGAGCTGAAGGAGTCACAGAAGATGCTCCAGCAGAGAATCCAGCAGAGAGAGAAAGATCTCCAGCAGCTGAGAGAGACTGTGGAGTCTCATAAGGTGAGTCTGGAGAAGAAGAGAAGTTTGTCTCCATCTCAGTTCAGACTCACTGAAGCTGAATCACTGTGTGTCCTAACAGCGCTCTGCACAGACAGCAGTGGAGGACAGTGAGAGGATCTTTACTGAGCTCATCCGCTCCATTGAGAGAAGCTGCTATGAGCTGATACGACTGATCAGAGATCAGGAAAAGACTGCAGTGAGTCCAGCTGAAGGACGACTGGAGCGACTGGAGCAGGAGATCAATGATCTGAGGAGGAGAGACGCTGAGCTGGAGCAGCTTTCACACACACAGAATCACATCCAGTTCCTGCAGGTAACACACATCTAGAAGAACAGGATCATAGTGGACTTGAGCAGATCCTGCTGTGACAGAGACTCACAGAGAAACATTTCATGAGTGTCTTATTATATAATCATCAGTCAGACTCTCACCTGATCGCCTTCTTTTGCAAGAGATGCCGTTAACAAATGGGTTTTAGCTCTGGAAATCCCTTTGTAATCTCTGAGCTCTTTTTTCTGGAAGATATATTTAGCTGCCAATCACCACTAGTGCCAAAACTTCACTAACATTTGAGCTTTTTACCTTTTTTTTGCTTCTGATTTATTTCATTACAGCGGAATCAGTTACCAAACATGAAGTCAGGCTGTATATTAGCAATACTTCAGTATACTGAAACCAAAACAAACCCGACTGTATCTTAAGGGTCCTTGTGAAGTTTCAGTGTCTATAAGGTTATAAATGATGGTCAATCTAATTGTAGTCTTTGAACTGCTTTTCCGGACCAAATCTACTCAACCCTACAATGAGACTCCATTGGTATGCTTGAGGTGTTAGATGGACATTTGTGTTCTTGGCAGATGTTTTATAATACAAACTATTTCCTAGAAAGTTCACATATAGTGTAAGTGTTAAAGGTACAGGTTGTAGGACCTGCCACTAGAGGGTGCACTATCAAAACAATAACAATCGCATGGTTTGATGACGCTAAGAAGGAGCATGGAATGATGGGATTTGTTGTCTTCTACCCAACCGCTGACAGCCATCAATCAGATGGAAAGATAAATCATGGATTTAACGCGAGTTCAACGATTTGTGCGAGTAGATTACATACAAAGTCAATGCAAAGACGCGATCAGACTATGGATCAGACGCATCCTTGCGCGTTTGGAGTGTATGCCCCATAAAACTAATCTTGTTGATCGTTATAATAGCATACATTTTCTATAAAGATAACAAATCAAAACAACTCACCTTTGGCGTAAAACACAAGTGAGATCGGCATCTCTTTCTAGTTGAAGTTTGTCGCGAAGCTACTTCCACATTTGTCCACGACACTGTCATGTGGTTTCTACGCCAAGTCAACAAGAGCCGCACAAATCTGATGTTCCTGAAGGTTATTGAGTGAAGTGTGGAGCTGATGCGTTTTGATTTCTGTTTTCTGTAGACTTTCCAGTCTCTCTCAGCACCTCCTGAATCTACAGACATAAATAATGATCTCTTCAGTTCTCTCGTCTCTTCTGATGGTCTGAGAGAATCTGTCCATCAGCTGAGAGACAAACTGGAGGACTTCTGCAAAGAGGAGCTCAAGAAGATCTCAGACAGAGGTAAAATCCTGGAGATTCGTCTGCTCTCAGGAACCAGTCCATCATCATCTCATTTCATGGAGAACATAATATTAGAAATGTCTTAGGAATAGATACAGGATCATGAGAATCACACTGTTCATGTCTGTTGATTTCCACAGCCACATTCACCAACATTGTTCCCAGAACCAGGAAGGACTTCCTACAATGTAAGTCTGTAAGAAAGCAAGCAGAATAACTGAGTGTGTTCATGTTCTTCCTGTATAATTCCTGTTTCTGATGTGTTTTATCTCCATCAGATTCCCATCAGCTCACTCTGGATCTGAACACAGTGAATAAACACCTCCGTCTTTCTGAGAACAACAAAGTGATTACTGTCACTTACACAGTCCAGCCGTATCCTGATCATCCAGACAGATTTGATGTGTATCGTCAGGTGTTATGTAGAGAGAGTGTGTGCGGACACTGTTACTGGGAGCTGGAGTGGAGTGGACATTATGGTGTGCGTATATCGGTGTCATATAAGAGCATCAGCAGGAAGGGAGGGGGTGAATGCTTATTTGGATCTAATGATCAGTCCTGGAGTTTGATCTGCTTTCCTTCCAGATACTCATTCTGGCACAATAACATACACACTGTTATCCATGTAGAGTCCATCAGCAGTAGAATAGGAGTGTTTCTGGATCACAGTGTAGGAACTCTGTCCTTCTACAGCGTCTCTGACACAATGAGCCTCATCCACACAGTCCAGACCACATTCACTCAGCCGCTCTATCCTGGGTTTGGGTTTGGATCCGGATCATCAGTGAAACTGTGTTGATGAATCAGAATAGACTGATGACAGATTCTACCCATAATTCTTTGAGCTGCATGATAAAGCAGTAACAGTGGGATGTTATAGAGTCTCTCCTTTTCTCTTCAAGACATTAGTACTGCAGCTGAACTTCAGTCACTGAAATAACGTCAGGATAAATGTGTGTAATAAATCATCTCATAGACACTAAGATCAGTATGTGTGTGTGTGTGTGTGTGTGTGTGTGTGAGTCCTCCTGAGGGACCATGTGTTTCTGTGCTTTTCTTAACATCTGTTTGTGTTGATTTAGTTGATGTATTGTCACATCAAGCATTTATAATATTACTAACATTATTACCTTTCAGTTCAAATGATCACAGACAACAAATCAATTTCACCACTCACCTTATGGAGCTCCGGCCCTTTCCAGTGTTTTGTGTTCTTGTGTCACTAGTCGCTGTATTATGAACTGTGTAATTATTTTTTTTATTTTTAGGTTACAGCTTATTAATAATTTATTCTACTATAGTTCAGCTGTTGAAATTGTGTGTATGTGTGTGTTAGGCATGGGATGATTGCTGGTATCGAGGTATACCACGATTAAAAAATTTCACAGTTTCAAAAGTCAAGTCAAGTCACCTTTATTAATATAGCACTTTTAAACAAAATACATTGCGTCAAAGCAACTGAACAACATTCATTAGGAAAACAGTGTGTCAATAATGCAAAATGATAGTTAAAGGCAGTTCATCATTGATATTTTACCTTGTATAAGATACAATGTTTTAATTTGCAAAAAAAAAGGCAGTTCATCAATGAATTCAGTGATCTCTGTTCAGTTTAAATAGTGTCTGTGCATTTATTTGCAATCAAGTGACCCCAACTAAGCAAGCCAGAGGCGACAGTGGCAAGGAACCGAAACTCCATCGGTGACAGAATGGAGAAAAAAATCCTTGGGAGAAACCAGGCTCAGTTGGGGGTCAGTTCTCCTCTGACCAGACGAAACCAGTAGTTCAATTCCAGACTGCAGCAAAGTCAGATTGTGCAGAAGAATCATCTGTTTCCTGTGGTCTTGTCCTGGTGCTCCTCTGAGACAAGGTCTTTACAGGGGATCTGTATCTGGGATCTAGTTGTCCTGGTCTCCGCTGTCTTTCAGGGATGTAGAGGTCCTTTCTAGGTGATGATCCACCATCTGGTCTGGATACGTACTGGTTCCGGGTGACTGCAGTGACCCTCTGATCTGGACACAGACTGGATCTGGTGGCTACGGTGACCTCGGAACAAGAGAGAAACAGACTAATATTAGCGTAGATGCCATTCTTCTAATGATGTAGCAAGTACATCGGGTGTTATGGGAAGTGTTTCCGGTTCCGGTTTACCTAATTAATGCAGCCTAAAAATCCTTTAACGGATTTGGATATTAAAAGCATATTAGTATGTTATGTGTATGCCAGGTTAAAGAGATGGGTCTTTAATCTAGATTTAAACTGCAAGAGTGTGTCTGCCTCCCGAACAATGTTAGGTAGGTTATTCCAGAGTTTAGGTGCCAAATAGGAAAAGGATCTGCCGCCCGCAGTTGATTTTGATATTCTAGGTATTATCAAACTGCCTGAGATTTGAGAACGTAGCGGACGTAGAGGATTATAATGTAAAAGGAGCTCATTCAAATACTGAGGTGCTAAACCATTCAGGGCTTTATAAGTAATAAGCAATATTTTAAAATCTATACGATGTTTGATAGGGAGCCAGTGCAGTGTGGACAGGACCGGGCTAATATGGTCATACTTCCTGGTTCTAGTAAGAACTCTTGCTGCTGCATTTTGGACTAGCTGTAGTTTGTTTACTAAGCGTGCAGAACAACCACCCAATAAAGCATTACAATAATCTAACCTTGACGTCATAAATGCATGGATTAACATTCCTGCATTTGACATTGAGAGCATAGGCCGTAATTTAGATATATCTTTGAGATGGAAATATGCAGTTTTAACAATGCTAGAAATGTGGCTTTCTAAGGAAAGATTGCGATCAAATAACACACCTATGTTCCTAACAGATGATGAAGAATTGACAGAGCAACCATCAGGTCTTAGACAAAACCACTAATATTTTCCATTATACCTTTCCTGCAGTATGCACTGTTTTCCATGTTTCCTCAATGACTAAAGGAGTAGGAATCTCTCAGGCTGAGTGCAGTTTAGAGAGTAACATTGACCCATCATCCTCCTGTTGGTGCGAGCGAGCTGTCAGTCATGTGTTTATATTTAGTGTTGTGAGGGTCACTGCAATCACCCGGATCCAGTACGTATCCAGAACAGATGGTGGATCAGCTCCTAGAAAGGACCTCTACTGCCCTGAAAGACAGCGGAGACCAGGACAACTAGAGCCCAGATACAGATCCCCTGTAAAGACCTTGTCTCAGAGGAGCACCAGGACAAGACCACAGGAAACAGATGATTCTTCTGCACAATCTGACTTTGCTGCAGTCTGGAATTGAACTACTGGTTTCGTCTGGTCAGAGGAGAACTGACCCCCAACTGAGCCTGGTTTCTCCCAAGGGTTTTTTCTCCATTCTGTCACCGATGGAGTTTCGGTTCCTTGATGCTGTCGCCTCTGGCTTGCTTAGTTGGGGTCACTTCATTTACAGCGATTTCGTTGACTTGATTACAAATAAATGCACAGACACTATTTAAACTGAACAGAGATGACATCACTGAATTCACAGCATCACAGAGGCCGTTCATGAACTCACAAACTGTCCTGTCATACCAAAATAGGCAGATTATGAGCATTCATGTTGCGGCTATGGTGGCTGATCACAAACTCTCTGCCTGTTCCGTCACAGTCAAGTGGTCTGTCCATGTCTCTGCTCCACCATGGCTTCCTCCTCTGCCAGTTGTGCCATGGCTCCCATGCTTCTCTGGATCTAACCTTGTGGACTTCTGCTCCACTGTTTCACTGTCTGTCTCTTTTCCATGTTCCGGGTCCACCATTGCTCCACTGTTTGCTTCTGATCCAAGGCCCAGGTCCTCAATTGATTCACAGTCTGCTTCTACTCCATGGCCCTGGTCCTCCATTGCTGTACAGTCTAAACTTGCCTCTGCTTCATGGCCCAGGTCCATCATGGCTCCACTGTCCAGTTATGCCATTGCCTCAAAGTCCAGGCCCACCACTGCTCCATGGCCCATGGTCTTGCCCACTGCTTCATGGTCCATGCCATGATTCTGAACCTGTTCCCCTACATTGGCCTGGCCCTCAGTTGGGGTGGGTGTTGCATTAGGGCGTCAGGAGAAACTTGATGTATACATTTATTAATCAGTTGGATGTTTCACAGGATGCTATTATAATGTTGTCAAAGTATAAGCTTAATGTGGTGCAATACCAGTCACTTATGAGAAAACATTGGTAGAACGGTCTCTTTATAACGGTTTTAGTGTTTTTTTTAATGGAAATAAAAGTCTGGAAGTAAATTTGAATTAATATATGTGTATGTGGGTGTGTGTTCACTACTCTGTGCTGTCTGTTTGCATTTGGATAGATTGATTTCAGAGGAAAAATTGTGCATATCACTGCGCATATCACTGTTTACTTTAATGAGAGTCAAGTGTGTTGAAACTAAACCCTACAGGGGCTTTACAAACTTGCAGGCACGCCTGTTTTATAAACGTTACTCAAACACAGAACCAGGAAACAGGAATCAGTTAAGGGGAAAGAGAAAGTGAAAGTGTAGTAGAGCTCTTGTGTGTTCGTGTCTGTATTCATGATACATGTATAAATGGCTGAAGTCAGATATTTTCAGGATGAGTTCTCGTGTCCAGTGTGTCTGGATCTCCTGAAGGATCCAGTGACCATTCAGTGTGGACACAGTTACTGTAATAATTGTATTACAGGCCGCTGGGATCAGGAGGATCAGAAGACAGTCTACAGCTGTCCTCAGTGCAGACAGACCTTCAGTCCAAGACCTGCTTTATCTAGAAACACCATGCTGGCTGAAGTGGTGGAGAAACTGAAGAAGAGGAAACGTCCTGATGACTGTGATGCTGGAGATGGAGATGTGCAGTGTGACGTATGTACTGGAAGAAAATACAAAGCTGTCAAGTCCTGTCTGATGTGTCTGAACTCTTACTGTCAGAATCACCTCGAAGAACATGAGAGTTGGTTTAGAGGAAAGAGACACAATTTGACCGAAGCCACTGGACGACTGCAGGAGATGATCTGCCAGAAACATGACAAGCTCCTTGAGGTTTTCTGTCGCACTGACCAGAAATGTATATGCATGCTGTGTACGATTATTGAACATAAAAACCACGACATTGTTTCAGCCGCAGCAGAGAGGACAGCTAATCAGGTATGTAAAACTAGACAGTGATGAAATATTGATGACATTCATTTCATATGACTCTCATTTAATATGCACTATATTAAATGTTACGATCATCAGCTGGAGTGCCCATGAACTTCTATAGAGGGCACTCCACTCAGGACTCTGGCATCTTCTATTTCCATTCCCAACTCCATTTCCCATAATCTCATTCTTAGGGCTAATCACAACCAGGTGTTCTCCATTACTACTCCCCTATATAAACTGTGTTTGGACTCACAATCATGGCAAAGTCTTGTTTAGCCCGTCTAGTATTTCCAAGCATTTTCCCTGTGTTTGTTCTTCCCGACTCTGATTCTCTGCTGCCTGCCCTGACCTCTGCTTGTTACTGTTATGATTCTGGATATCCATGATATACCTGACGGCATTCCTGATTACTGCCTGTCTGACCATTCTCTTAATAAAGTTCTGCACATGGATCCAAACGTCTCTGACTCATCGTTACAGAAGACTTTGCCAAACCAGGATCCACCAGTCTTAAGGAATACATCAAGGTAAGTCATGCATCTAGGAGCCCAGCTTATGTGTCTATGTCAAGGAGACTGCCCATCGAGGACTATGTGATGGACTTTGGCTCATTTAACCAACATAGACCAGGTATGCCTCATGATCTTTTTCAGAGGAGGGCTGTCTGACTCATGTAGTTTGTTCATGCCATTATATGAACCTCACTGGACACTTAAAGTTTATATAGATCTGGCACTTCAACTTAGTGGCTCTGCTTTTACCGTGGGTGTTGAGGATGAGGAACATCGCAGACCTGCAGTATCTTCCATTACAGAAACTGTGCATAAGTTGGCCGCCAGCCCAGCGCCTCTGCACAAGATGGCCACCAGCCCAGCGCCTCTGCCCAAGATGGCCGCCAGCCCAGAGCCACTGCACAAGATTGGCAGCCGCCGTTGACTTCGCAGAGTCAAGTCAGGTCTCCGTTGACTTCGCAGAGTCAAGTCAGGTCCCATTTGATCTTAATGACTAAAGTCAAGTCACCAAGGACCTTCAGGAACAAAGTCAAGTCACCAAGGACCTTCAGGAACAAAGTCAAGTCACCAAGGATCTTCAGGAACAAAGTCAAGTCACCAAGGATCTTCAGGAACAAAGTCAAGTCACCATTAATCTCCATAAGTCAAGTAAAGCCACAGGTAAACTTCATGAGACAAATCGAGTCACCGTTAGTCTTCATGAGCAAAGTCAAGTCGCCACCAATCTTCGTGAACTAAATCAAGTCACAGTTGATCTTTATGATGCCCAGTCAAATCACCACAGATCTTCCAGAGTTTCATCACATCTCAGCAGATCTTCCAGAGCTGCATCATACCGCTACAGATCTTCCTCGTCACCTATCAGCAGACCTACCAGAGCCTTGTCAGGTCTCAGCAGAAATTTCAGAGCCTTGTCACGTCTCAACAGACCTACCAGAGCCTCATCACATCTCAGCAGACTCTCCAGAGCCTCATCACATCTCATCTGAACTTCCAGGGCCTCGTCACAGCCTGTCTGTTGGACCCAGCAATGTTCTCTCAGCCTGTATTATTGCTGTCAAGGACACTGTTACTGCTGTGGAACCTCCAGAGATGACGACAACTCTCTGTCTGCACTGCCTCGGTCCACGGTCAATCCACTTCCACATGGACCTGGCCATCCAGCCCTCCCCCTGTTCCTATTTCCGAGAGTTTTCCCTGTGTTTGTTCTTCCCTTGTCTGATCTTGGATTGTTTAAACCGACTCTGATTCTCTGCTGCCTGCCCTGACCTCTGCTTGTTACTGTTACTGTAATGATTTTGGATATCCCTGACATACCTGACGCCGTTCCTAATTACTGCCTGACAATTCTTTTAATAAAGTTCTGCACATGGATCAGAACATCTCTGACTCATCGTTACATTAACAGGTTACAGCATTCACACGTCACAGGGCAACAGAAATTAATAGCAGGTACACTGTTGGCTGGAAATGCACCAGAAACCTTCATCAAAATATATACTTTCATCAGTCAATAGACAAACTCTACTACTGTACACAGCAGACACACTGTAAGTGTGAAGTTCTACATCTGTGTTAGTTTAACTTTTATAATACTTAAACTTACATTTATTATAATCTGTTTGTCCTGCAGAGGCAGCTGAAGGAGACACAGAAGACGCTCCAGCAGAGAATCCAGCAGAGAGAGAAAGATCTCCAGCAGCTGAGAGAGACTGTGGAGTCTCATAAGGTGAGTCTGGAGAAGAAGAGAAGTTTGTCTCCGTCTCAGTTCAGACTCACTGAAGCTGAATCACTGTGTCTCCTAACTTCGCTCTGCACAGACAGCAGTGGAGGACAGTGAGGGGATCTTTACTGAGCTCATCCGCTCCATTGAGAGAAGCTGCTATGAGATGATACGACTGATCAGAGATCAGGAAAAGACTGCAGTGAGTAGAGCTGAGGGACGACTGGAGCGACTGGAGCTTCTGGAGCAGGAGATCAATGATCTGAGGAGGAGAGACGCTGAGCTGGAGCAGCTTTCACACACACAGGATCACATCCAGTTCCTGCAGGTAACACAGATCTAGAAGAACAGGATCATAGCTGACTTGAATGAGACCCTGCTGTAACATTTCATGAGTGTGTTATTATATAATCGTCACTCACCTGATCAAATTCTTTTGAAAGAGTCGCCACATACAAATGGCTTTCAGCTCTGGAAATCTCTTAGGAATCTTTCTCTGAGTTCTTTATTATGGAAGACATATTTAGCCGTCGAACACCACTAGCACCAACCAACAGTTAAAAAATTAACTCACAACTTTTAACTTCATTTCCCCTATTCACTTGTTACATAACGGTGAAATCAGTGAAACTCGTTAATACAGATTCTGAGTGACATTAATCAGAATTGGATCAGATTATCTTGAAACCTGATAAAAATGATCTTTATTTGCCTGTAACACATGGATGAATTTGACCACTCTAAAGTTATAAATAATGGTCAGTTTAATCATAGCATTTGTGCTGCTTTCCTGACCAAATCTTCTCAACCATACAATGAGATTCCATTGAAGTGCTTGAGCTGTTAGATGGACATTTATGTTCTTAGCAGATTTTTTATCATCCAAACTATTTCCTAGAAAGTTCACATAGTGTAAGAGTTAAACACTAGAATCTGTAGCTCTAATGTGATATAATGAATATGAGAAGAATGAAGCTGAAGCTGTGAAAGTGCTGGATGGATGTGCGTTACTAAAGTGAAAGTGAAGTGACATTCAGCCAAGTATGGTGACCCATACTCAGAATTTGTGCTCTGCATTTAACCCATCCGAAATGCACACACACAGAGCAGTGAACACACACACACACACACTGTGAGCACACACCCAGAGCAGTGGGCAGCCATTTATGCTGCGGCGCCCGGGGAGCAGTTGGGGGTTCGATCCCTTGCTCAAGGGCACATAAGTCGTGGTATTGAAAGTGGAGAGAGAGAACTGTACATGCACTCCCCTCCCCACCCACAATTCCTGCCGGCCCGGGACTAGAACTCACAACCCTTCGATTGGGAGTCCAACCCTTTAACCATTAGGCCACGACTTCCCCTTAAAGATCAGTCAAGTCAAGTCTTTTACTATGATTTTCATATTTTCTCATTTACAAGCAAGGACCACAATGCAAATAAGTTAATACAACTTGTGTTATCCTTGACAACCAAAGTTAGTAACAGTATATTGCTACTTTTTGTGTCAAATAACTCAAACTGAAACTCAAGAGCCGCACAAATCTGATGTTCCTGAAGGTTATTGAGTGAAGTGTGGAGCTGATGCATTTTGATTTCTGTTTTCTGTAGAGTTTCCAGTCTCTCTCAGCTCCTCCTGAATCTACAGACGTAAATAATGATCTCTTCAGTTCTCTCGTCTCTTCTGATGGTCTGAGAGAATCTGTCCATCAGCTGAGAGACAAACTGGAGGATTTCTGCAAAGAGGAGCTCAAGAAGATCTCAGACAGAGGTAAAGTCCTGGAGTTTCATCTGCTCTCTCATGGAGAACATAATATTAGAAATGTCTTAGGAATAGATGCAGGATCATGAGAATCACACTGTTCATGTCTGTTGATTTCCACAGTCACATTCACCAACATTGTTCCCAGAACCAGGAAGGACTTCCTACAATGTAAGTCCGTAAGAAAGCAAGCAGAATAACTGAGTGTGTTCATGTTCTTCCTGTATAATTCCTGATTCTGATGTGTTTTATCTCCATCAGATTCCCATCAGCTCACTCTGGATCTGAACACAGTGAATAAAAACCTCTGTCTGTCTGAGAACAACAGGGTGATTACATTCACTTACACAGTCCAGCCGTATCCTGATCATCCAGACAGATTTGATGTGTATCGTCAGGTGTTGTGTAGAGAGAGTGTGTGTGGACGCTGTTACTGGGAGCTGGAGTGGAGGGGACGTGTGTATATATCAGTGTCATATAAGAGCATCAGCAGGAAGGGTTTGGGTGATGAGTGTTTGTTTGGATTTAATGATCAGTCCTGGAGTTTGATCTGCTCTTCCTCCAGTTACTCATTCATACACAATAACATACAGACTGTTCTCCCTGTAGAGTCCATCAGCAGTAGAATAGGAGTGTTTGTGGATCACAGTGCAGGAACTCTGTCCTTCTACAGCGTCTCTGACACAATGAGCCTCATCCACACAGTCCAGACCACATTCACTCAGCCGCTCTATCCTGGGTTTGAGGTTCAAAAAGATCATCTGTAAAATTGTGTTGATGAATCAGAATAGACTGAAGAGATATTATACCCATAATGCTTTGAGCTGCATGATTAGTAACAGTGAGATTTTATAGAGTCTCTCCTTTTCTCTTCATGACATTAATAGTGCAGCTGAACTTGTGTGACTGAAATAACGTTAAGAATACATCTCTGCAATAAATCCTCATACAGACAGTAAGATCAGTGTGAGTCCTGCTGAGTGACCATGTGCTTCTGTGCTTCTCTCAAACTGTTTGTGTCTCATCAATCATTTCTATTATTACAATCGTAAGTACCTTTAAATTCAAATGATCATCAGAAACATCTACTATATATCTAACGTGAGCAGCCCCTCAAATAACACACGTGACGTGAGTAGGCCCTGGAGTACCACGTGTGACGTGAACGGACTCTGGCTTGACAGACATGAAATGAACGGACCCTGGCTCTGGTTTAGTGCCCTGTTCCTTCTCCATTAGCCTGGTAATACCAAGCTCTGCTACTTTGTTTTGCTTCTTAGACAGAGTCTGGAAGGGAATAATTGACAAGCGTTTATTTTCTCGTGGGGGGCACTTTTCTGAAGTTTAAAATCATTGGTTACCCATTAGACAATCACATAGTGTTTGGTTAAGATGTGTGTATTATGCGCTGGCTCAGCCGCCTTGAACTTCCACTGTTAACACAGGCATGCTGCTAAAACAAAACCATTGAGCGAGTTTTGCTGCCTCTTTCACCTTATCCTGCATGAGAGCAACCAAGGGGGACAATCACAAATATTGCCTTGCTGGACTTTGGCCTCCCCAGTTTCTCGCTGATGATCGGTAACAGTTGATAAATTAAAATTTTCCCAAAAGCTGTCGGAAGTAGGGCCACAACATCACCTCCATTCAAAATGTGAAACAAACACTCTTCTTGTTCGAGCTTCAGTTGGCAAATGCCGTGAATATGCAGATTGCATAGCATCCCGTGTCTCCATGGTTCACTATCTCAGACTGAGTAAAGAAGCGAAGTGAAATCGAGCAGAAGTACAAAGTTCTCCATGATACCCACAGTAAAACCAGATCCACTCAACTTCGCAAAGTTTATATACTGTTCAGTATAGTCCAGTGTGGGTTATGTAGTGGCATCAAACATATATTTCATGATATTGTCCAAAACGGAAAATGAAGTTCACCTGATAACAAAGTTCACAAAGATCAACTTTCAAAAGTAATAAATATTACATATGAACAACTATGATTTTTACAAGTTGCTCCTTTTCTCTTTGATACATTGACAGCAATAATGGGAACTATGTTAGGCTGCTATTAATCGACTATAGCTCAGCTTTCAATACTATAGTCCCCATCAAACTTGCTTCTAAACTCATAGACCTTGGTCTAAACTCTTCACTCTGCGACTGGATTCATGGCTTCCTCACCGACAGACCTCAAGTGGTGAAAGTAGGCCAGTTCACCTCCAGCTCCATCACCCATTAATAAGGTAAACCGGAACCGGAAACACTTCACATAACACCCGATGTACTTGCTACATCGTTAGAAGAATGGCATCTACGCTAATATTAGTCTGTTTCTCTCTTGTTCCGAGGTCACCGTAGCCACCAGATCCAGTCTGTGTCCAGATCAGAGGGTCACTGCAGTCACCCTGATCCAGTACGTATCCAGACCAGATGGTGGATCAGCACCTAGAAAGGACCTCTACAGCCCTGAAAGACAGCGGAGACCAGGACAACTAGAGCCCAGATACAGATCCCCTGTAAAGACCTTGTCTCAGAGGAGCACCAGGACAAGACCACAGGAACCAGATGATTCTTCTGCACAATCTGACTTTGCTGCAGTCTGGAATTGAACTACTGGTTTCGTCTGGTCAGAGGAGAACTGACCCCAACTGAGCCTGGTTTCTCCCAAGGTTTTTTCTCCATTCTGTCACCGATGGAGTTTCGGTTCCTTGCCCCTGTCGCCTCTGGCTTGCTTAGTTGGGGTCACTTCATTTACAGCGATATCGTTGACTTGATTGCACATGATTCCACAGATACTATTTAACTGAACTGAGCTGAATGATGACATAACTGAATTCAATGAGGAATTACCTTTAACTATCATTTTGCATTATTGACACACTGTTTTCCTAATGAATGTTGTTCAGTTGCTTTGACACAATCTTTTTTGCTTAGAGCTTTATAAATAATAATAATACCTTACATTTATATAGCCCTTTTCCAAGCACTCAAAGCACTTTTTTTCATGTTGTGTTCATATTTCATTTGAACTTCACCAGAGTTCATTTGAAACGCAGACTGAGATCCATCTTTTTAGTGGTCTCTGTTCACTTGGTTGGTACGCACCAGGGTTCGGATGGCAGCATTCACACTTACTTAAATGTACCGTACTAAAAGGAGCAATTTCACCAGAGTTTGTTTTATTAATCAAACCAAATATGACAAGTGTGAACACACCCTCAAATATTCCTCCTGATTGGAAACAGGATGTGTCTGTAAATTAGTTCCTAGGCAGGGGTTAAGGGAAATGAAGTCTGGTGTAGTTCATGGGATTAAATTGCATTGCTCTCAGAACCTTGGTGCATACAGATAACACTAACTGTAGAACATAAATCACAGATTAAACATAAAAATACAATTATACAAATATGCAAATAAGGACATAAAACTTAAAAACATAGTTTTTAACAAAACTAAACTCCACAAGAGCTTTACACACTTGCAGACATGTCTGTTTTACACACGTCACTTAAACACAGAACCAGGAAACAGGAAGTGTAGTGGAGGTCGTGTCTTTATTCATGTAGTAAAATGGCTGAACCTAGATATTTTCAGGATGAGTTTTCGTGTCCAGTGTGTCTGGACCTCTTGAAGGATCCAGTGACCATCCAGTGTGGACACAGTTACTGTAGGATCTGTATTACAGACTGCTGGGATCAGGAGGATCAGATGAGAGTCTACAGCTGTCCTCAGTGCAGACAGACCTTCAGTCCAAGACCTGCTTTATCTAGAAACACCATGCTGGCTGAAGTGGTGGAGAAACTGAAGAAGAGGAAACGTCCTGATGACTGTGATGCTGGAGATGGAGATGTGCAGTGTGACGTCTGTACTGGAAAAAAATACAAAGCTGCCAAGTCCTGTCTGATGTGTCTGAACTCTTACTGTCAGAATCACCTCGAAGAACATGAGAGTTGGTTTAGAGGAAAGAGACACAAATTGACAGAAGCCACTGGACGACTGCAGGAGATGATCTGCCAGAAACACGAGAAGCTCCTTGAAGTTTTCTGTCGCACTGACCAGAAATATATATGTATGCTGTGTACGATTATTGAACATAAAGACCATGAAGTTGTATCAGCTGCAGAAATGACGACAGAGAAACAGGTATTTGAAACTAGACACTGATCAAATATTGAAATAATCATTTAATATGCACTATATGAACATCTTACAGCATTCACATGTAACAGGGCAGCAGAAATAAACAGCAGGTTCACTGTTTGCTGAAAGTTCACCAGAAACCTTCATCACAATCTTTCACTAAATAGGCTTTGATTAAACAACATAACATGCTCAAGGGTGTGTGTGTGTGTGTGTGTGTGTGTTTTTTCACTGCTTTGTGTGTGTGCACTTTGGATGGGTTAAATGCAGAGCACAAATTCTGAGTATAGGTCACCATCCTTGGCTGAATGTCACTTCACTTCACTTTCACTTTTGTAACTGATGATCACTTTTGGAGTTTGAACCTACAGCCATTAGTTAGTTATGTCCTACATTTACTGGATTCATCTGTTCTCATGATGATTTAGTGGCAGTAGTTTTCTGTGGCTACCACTCACTATCATCTGTTTGTCCTGCAGAAGCAGCTGAAGGAGACACAGAAGACGCTCCAGCAGAGAATCCAGCAGAGAGAGAAAGATCTCCAGCAGCTGAGAGAGACTGTGGAGTCTCATAAGGTGAGTCTGGAGAAGAAGAGAAGTTTGTCTCCGTCTCAGTTCAGACTCACTGAAGCTGAATCACTGTGTGTCCTAACAGCGCTCTGCACAGACAGCAGTGGAGGACAGTGAGAGCATCTTTACTGAGCTCATCTGCCCCATTAAGAGAAGCCGCTCTGAGCTGATACGACTGATCAGAGATCAGGAAAAGACTGCAGTGAGTCCAGCTGAAGGACGACTGGAGCGACTGGAGCAGGAGATCAATGATCTGAGGAGGAGAGACGCTGAGCTGGAGCAGCTTTCACACACACAGAATCACATCCAGTTCCTGCAGGTAACACAGATCTGGAAGAACAGGATCATAGTGGACTTGAGCAGATCCTACTGTGACAGAGACTCACAGAGAAACATTTCATGAGTGTCTTATTATATAATCATCAGTCAGACTCTCATCTGATCATCTTTTGTAAGAGATGCCGTTAACAAATGGGTTTTAGCTCTGGAAATCCTTTAGTAATCTTTCTCTGAGCTCTTTCTTCTGGAAGTTATATTTAGCTGCCAATCACCACTAGCACCAACCAAACGGTTAAAAAATGTACTTCCATCTAAACTTTTTACCTCATTTCTCCTTCTGATTTATTACATCACAATGAAATCAGTGAACTCAATAGTAACATTCATCAAAATTTAATCAGATTATTCTCAAACCTGCTTAAAATTATCTTTATTGCCCTGTAACACATGGATGAATATAATGACGAAGACCCCAAACATGAAGTCAGGCTGTATATTAGCAATGCTTCAATGTATTGAAATCAAATCAAACCTGACTGTGTCTTAATGGTCCTTGTGAATGTAACGATATGAACTTTGTAATCATTGGGAAGAAGGAGGCGGGAACCGGTGCACAATCAAAACATAATTTTAATATTCAAAAATAAACACAACAGCGCATCAGCCCCTCACGGCGACTGACGCGCACAAATAAAAGCAAACACATAAAATAACGTCCCAGGCCTGGTCCTCTCTCGTCCTTCACGGTCGTCACTCCAGTTTTATATCCTTCCATCTCCTACGTGGGACTCGATACTGGTGGTGGGGCGCAGGTGCAGCTCATCTTCAATCACTACACCTGGCCTCACTCCTCGTTCCCACGCCTCTCGGCCCAGCCCCACTCGCCACATACCCCCATCGCCCCTCGCAGGCCGGGGGGTACCCTCGAGACTGCGCTCTACTCCCCCCCCCCCTCCCTCCGGGGGGGACCGCTCACGGGGACCTGCAGGAACCTGGGGGTAGGACAGACGAGGCGAGAGAAAAGGAGATGGAAGGAGGAGCGACAAGGACGAGAGAGGAAAAAAAAAAAAAAAAAATTCCGGTTCCCAGAGGCACTGCTGCTCGGCCCTCCACCGGCTGGGTGATCTCCTCCGCGGTGCCCGGCGGTGGCACGGTGGACGGCGACGGCTCCTCCGATTTTGGGCAGCTGCAGGAGTCCCCCGTTCCCTGCCCCTCCGGAATCCGTCACGGAGGCGGCAGGCTCCGGCCCCCTGGCGAACGGCGCCGACTCCTCCGCTCCCTCACGGACGGCAGCCGCTCCTCCATAACGTGCTCCAGCCCACCGCCTCGAGCGTCCATGGCGGCACATACCTCGCCTGCTCGAGGGAAGAAGGAGGCGGGAACCGGCGCACAATCAAAACATAATTTTAATATTCAAAAATAAACACAACAGCGCGTCAGCCCCTCACGGCAACTGACGCGCACAAATAAAAGCAAACACATAAAATAACGTCCCAGGCCTGGTCCTTCACGGTCGTCACTCCAGTTTTATATCCTTCCATCTCCTACGTGGGACTCGATACTGGCGGTGGGGCGCAGGTGTAGCTCAACTTCAATCACTACACCTGGCCTCACTCCTCGTTCCCACGCCTCTCGGCCCCGCCCCACTCGCCACAGTGAAGTTTCAGTGTCTCTGACCGCTCTAAAGTTATAAATAATGGTCAATCTAATGGTTTTCCTGTCCAAATCTACTCTACCCTACAATGAGACTCCATTGATGTTCTAGAGCTGTTAGATTAACATTTATGTTCTTAGCAGATGTTTTATCATCCAAACTATTTCCTAGAAAGTTCACATATACAGTCATGGCCAAAAGTTTTGGCAGTGACAAAGATTTTGTGTTTGGCAAAGTTTGCTGCTTAAGCTGTTGTGGTGTTCATTCACACTGTTTCCAGATTATTTTGTAGAGTGATAAGATGCATTTAAAATGATGTTTTATTAACAAGATTCAGGAGGAGCGTGTCAGATACTTAGCCTAATCAACACAGGTGGACCACAATCAAGTAATCAATACCATTGTATAAATATCGCTGACTTACCTCTATCCATTGATGGTTTATCAGGATCCCTCCTCCACCCCATCTCCTCACTTCGAGTTCACTTTATAAATAGACTGGGGGGGGGGACTCTAGGTTCGGGCCATTCCCGCGCTCAGAGCCCTTCCCCGGACAGAGCGCCAAATACGCAGACCATACCTCAGTGAAATAATTGCTAAAAGCTTCATTGACCAAAAAACTAACTTTTCACACACACACACACACACAAACAGACAAATCATAGATCCTCTTTTGACTATTATTAATTCCTCACTGTCATTAGGATATGTCCCCAAAACCTCCAAACTGGATGTTATTAAGCCTCTCATCAAAAAACCACAACTTGACCCCAAAGAACTAGTTAATTACAGTCCAATCTCGAATCTCCCTTTTCTGTGAAAGATACTAGAAAAGGTGGTATCCTCACAATTATATTCCTTCTTAGAGAAAAATGGTATATGTGAGGATTTCCAGTCAGGATTTAGACCGTATCAGAGTACTGAGACTTCTCTCCTTAGAGTTACAAATGATTATCATCTGATCGTGATTGTATCTCTTTATTACTGCTATTGGATCTTAGTGCTGTGTTCAAAACTATTGACCACAACATTCTTTTTTCATAGACTAGAACACTTTGTTGGCATTAATGGAAGTGGATTAGCATGGTTTAAATCATACTTACATGACCGCCATCAATTCGTAGCAGTGAATAAAGATGTATCATATCGATCACAAGTGCAGTATGGAGTACCTCAAGGCTCAGTACTAGGGCCGCTACTATTCACGCTTTATATGTTACCCTTGGGAGATATCATCAGGAAACATGGTGTTAGCTTTCACTGTTATGCTGATAATACTCAGCTCTATATTTCTTCTTGGCCCGGTGAAACACAACAATTTGAGAAACTAATGGAATGCATAGTCGATATAAAAAACTGGATGACAAGTAATTTCTTACTGCTAAATTCAGAAAAAGCAGAGGTGTTAATTATAGGACCTAAAAACTCTGCTTGTAATAACCTAGAACACTGTCTAAGACTTGATGGTTGCTCTGTCAATTCTTTGTCATCAGTTAGGAACCTAGATGTACTACTTGATCGCAATCTTTCCTTAGAAAGCCACGTTTCTAGCATTTGTAAAACTGCTAGATTAAAGTGAGTTACTAAAGTTCAGTCAAGTCAACAAGAGACGCACAAATCTGATGTTCCTGAAGGTTATTGAGTGAAGTGTGGAGCTGATGAGTTTTGATTTCTGTTTTCTGTAGAGTTTCCAGTCTCTCTCAGCATCTCCTGAATATACAGATGAAAATAAGGATCCCTTCCCTCCTCTCGTCTCCTTTGATGGTCTGAGAGAATCTGTCCATCAGTTGAGAGACAAATTGGAAGATTTCTGTAAAGTGGAGCTGAAGAAGATCTTAGACAGAGGTAAAGTCTTTGAGATTAATCTGCTCTCAGAAACCAGTCCATCATCATCTCATATCATGGAGAACATCATATTAGAAATGTCTTAGGAATGGATGCAGGATCATGAGAATCACGCTGTTCATGTCTGTTGATTTCCACAGTCACAATCAACAACATTGATCCAAGAACCAGGAACGACTTCCTACAATGTAAGTCAGTAAGAAATCAAGCAGAATAACTGAGTATGTTCATGGTCTTCCTGTAGAAGAGTTTTATAATTTATGTAAATTATGATTTGCACTGATATCTATTCATCTGTACTGAGACACTGATGATACACTTGAACATGAAGAGTTCAGCTTAAGGAAAAGATCAAACAGATTCATAATTGCTGATTCTGATGTGTTTTATCTCCATCAGATTCCCATCAGCTCACTCTGGATCTGAACACAATGAATAAACACCTCCGTCTGTCTGAGGGTAACAGAGTGATTACTGGTACTAAAACAGTCCAGTCATATCCTGACCATCCAGACAGATTTGATCATTATCGTCAGGTGTTGTGTAGAGAGAGTGTGTGTGGACCCTGTTACTGGGAGCTGGAGTGGAGGGGAGATATTGGTGTGCGTATATCAGTGTCATATAAGAGCATCAGCAGGAAGGGAGGGGGTGATGAGTGTTTGTTTGGATTTAATGATCAGTCCTGGAGTTTGATCTGCTCTTCCTCTGGTTACTCATTCAGACATAACAAAATACAGACTGTTATCCCTGTAGAGTCCATCAGCAGTAGAATAGGAGTGTTTGTGGATCCCATTGCAGGGACTCTGTCCTTCTATAGTGTCTCTGACACAATGAGCCTCATCCACACAGTCCAGACCACATTCACTCAGCCGCTCTATCCTGGGTTTGGGTTTTATAAAAGAGCATCAGTGAAACTGATGTCTTGCTAAGTGACCATGTGTTTCTGTGCTTTTCACAACCTCTGTTTGTGTTGATTTAGTTGAAATGTAGTGTCACATCAATCCTTTGTATTATTTAGGTATGCATCGATTCCAATAATGGTATCAAGCCCAATACTGAGCTCCTGTACTCGTACTTGTACTCGATAAAATGCCCTGATACCAAACGCTGATACCACACAACATGTGATAAGTGTTTTGCTTGCTTGAGTGTTTCTGCATTATATCGAGTGGCTTTTGAATATAAATCACAGCACGTTTCAGATTAAAAAAAAAGAAAGAAAAGAAAAAAAACATGCTTCTTCTATTTGTGAAAATATCACAGGAGATTTATAACGAGTGGTTCCCTTCATTATTACAGCAAAGCGCGTACCCCTATTTTTGCCAAAGGTGGCCCACATTTGGTTGGCACTATTTGTGCCATTATCCCTGTTTACCTCATGGGACACTTCAGGGTCACATTCAGATTACACATTGCCATCAACACCACATCTTTACCTACCGAGGCCCACATGTGATTTGATACATTTGGACTATTTTTGCGTGTTACATATGGGCCTCTTCAGGCTTACATCCATTTTGTTCGGGCAGTAAGAAGGGCAGCAGTGCCATATCATTGCCTTATTCATTGCCCATTCACATGTTATCTGGGCAGGCCGAATTAACAAAGAGATCAATTCACCTCTCACCTAAGGAAAGCCTTCTTCCAGCTAATGGGAGTCACTGTGAGCTTGTCCTCTCGTTACCATTATCAGACAAATGGCCAGATTGAGTGGAATATCCAGGAGCTCAGATGTTACCTCCGGGCATACTGCCACCATGATCAGCACAGCTGGAACCACTTCCTCCCCTGGGCTGAGTATGCCCAAAACTCCCTCCAACAGAGTACCACCGGTCTGATTCCAATTCAGTGCATACTCCGCTACCAGCCCCACTCTTCCAGTGGACGGAAGAGCCCTTGGAGGTTCAAGCTGTGGACTACTGATTCAGAACGAGCAAAAGAGTGTGGGACTAAGCTCACATTCACCTCCAACAAGCAGTGTGGAAGCATAAGACCTTTCGCACATGCCCAGCACACCTCTACTCCCACATACCAGCCTGGTGAGAAGGTATAGCAGTCCACCCATGATCTGCGCCTCTGCCTGCCTTGTAAGAAGCTGAGTCCCTGCTACATTGGTCAGTTCCACATACAGATTCAGATTAACAAGGTTGCCTTCCAAATCCAACTCCAACCAAGGTACTGCATTCACCCTACCTTCCATGAGTCCCTCCTTAAACCCTTCTCTCTCTCTGCACCAGGACCACCCGAGCTGCAACAACCTCCTCTTCCAGCAATCCTTGACTTCAAGGCTCTCACAGCCTGGAGAAAAAGCTGTTGATCAGTCTGGTGGAGCAGGCTCTGATGCTCCGGTACCAACTTGCTGATGGTAGGAGCTGGAAGAGACTGTGGGAGGGATGGGTGGGGTCCTTCACAATACTGTTAGCTTTGCTGGAGCACTGTGTGAGGAAAATGTCCAGGATGGAGGGGAGAGGGCACTGATGATCTTTGCAGCTGTGTTCACCGTCCACTGGAGGGTCTACCAGACACTGATGCAGCTGGTCAGCATGCTCTCAATGGTTCTGTAGAAAGTGGTCAGGATGGGTGGAGGGAGACTTGCTCTTTTCAGCCGGCAGAGAAAGTGTAAGTGCTGTTGTGTCTCCTTGGAGAGTGACATGGTGTTGATGGTCCAGGTGAGATCCTCAGTGATGGGCACCCCGAGGAATTTAGTGCTGCTGACTCTCTCCACAGTCAAGCGGTCGATGGTCAGCGGGGAGTGGGCAACAGAGTTTCTCCTGAAGTCCATCACGACCTTCTTTATCTTCTCCATTCAGCCAGATGTGCCACTTCCTCTCTGTAGTGCGTTTCAGAGAAGAATGCTGCACTCATTGATTCCCTCCTCTCTGCCTGCTGTTGTCTTTCCAGTGCTAAAGACATTCTTTATGTCTATGATTAAAGTATTTAAACTATTTTGAATCATTTTGCTCCATTAAAGTCCCATCCTTGCATACTTCTTGTTTCAGCACTGAGCTTAGGGCAATGAAAATCCAGGGCCACCAGCTTGTAAGAAACTGTCCTCATTGTTCACTCCTTGGCATATACTGAACACTTTAAGCAGAACAGGAATCCTCTTAATGCAGCTTGATCATCTTAATTCTCTACTTTAATTAATAAGTCCAAAAACAGACCTAGAACATGATATACTATGATTTAAAAAGTAACTCAGCCTCTTGTACAGTCTCTAGAGGATTTTGATCAAATGTGTGATGCTTTATTGTTCTTTCAAAGTAAAAAATGTCATACCTGTCAACATCCTACTTCTATTTACACTACTGATCCCCTGTCTTCATGCTGTGCTCACTACGATGTAGTATACATGCCAGATCAGTATGTGGAACTGTAATTTTGCCACAGAGATACATTAAAAATAAAGAAGACTTGGAGCATGTGCATAAACCTTGCGTGTATACAAACCATTGTTGTTGTTGCTCTTACATGGCGTAGCGGTGTCTGACTAATGTCGACACGTGGGGTGATGACATCATCGTTTCAGAAAATATACAGATGTCCCCCCAACCAAACGAAACACAAAATACGGCGTTTTCAGATTTATCCACTCTGGGACCCGGTTTTCCAAAAACGCGGGATCTGTGTGGACGAAACACCTATCCGATAAAACAAATTGTGCATATTCACAGAATATAGTCTCCATGTGGCTGGGGCCCTAGTCTTCTTGACCCTGCACCTACCTCTTTACTGAAGAATTGCTTGACTGCTTTGTCACTTCCCATCACTCATTTCATTAAGTAGTTATAGCTAGCTATTTAGCTATATATATTTCAAACGTATCTTTTCTTTTTTTTTAAATATTAGAAAAAGTTTTTGCCTCCCAGTTACAGGCATACTTAACAGCACACAACCTCTATGCAGTGGTGGCTCCAGACAATTTTCATTGGGAGGGCAATGGAGGGTCCTGGTCATTTCAAGGGGGGTCTCATGAAAACCAACAAAAAAAATGACTTTATTCAGCATTGTCTTCTCTTCAGTGTCTGTTGTGTGAGATTTCAAAACACTGAAGTGTAGTGATATCTGGTTCACGAACGAATCATTCGATGTAACCGGATCTTCTTGAACCAGTTCACCAAATAAAACTGAATAGTTTGAAACGGTTCGCATCTCCAATAAGCATTAATCCCCAAATGACTTAAGCGGTTAACTTTTTTAACGTGGCTGACACTCCCTCTGAACAGGGCCATACAGAGACCTTTGGAGGGGCAGGTGCTCAAAGTATAAAAGGGGCACATGGCACAAGGCTTTAAATGGCGCTGTTTAAAATATCAATACAGCAATATATTGTGATGCATTCCTTGCTGATTCACGTATCGATATGGATGATTATGTATTGATACAGCAGCAAATGCTGTGATGCAGTTTTGAAAAAGAAACAATAGAGAAGACAATTTTAAGTTTAAAATAATAATAGCTCTGGGATTAGAAACTGAAATGTCTTAAATTGTCCCAACCTGATGGCTGTTTCTTCCCTGTTTCTGCATTAATCTATTATTTTAACCATCACTACAACTCTTGCACCTAATCAATAAGTCCACCTTAAATATTGATACAAAACATAAAAAAACTGATACACTGTAATTTAGTGATTTATGCAAACAAATGACAGGCTACATTTGTTATTCATATCCTTCACACTGCACTTTGATGTCAGGTATATTATGCATTTTTTATTGAAATTGATATTTTTACATTTATTTCCAGAGAGATATTATTGAGTTTACAGGCTAAAGTGGTATTTGCGTCACATTTAAAATATAATTATATAATTAATTTCTGAATTGTTTTTATTTGTATAATGATAATTCAGAGAATGAGAAAATCTGAATAAGCCTTACCAGTGTTGTGATATTTATTTCTTAACACCTTGAGTGCCTTAAAATAATTAAGTACAATATAATAAAAGTTTAGTCAAATAACATAAAAAAGACCAGACCCCTCGATGCCTGTGAAACTTTTCTCCCTCAAACAGCACGAGTGTTACTTCTACACACAGCAACATATCTGCATGTTCTCACATCACATCGTTCTTGTAAAATAATAATAAGTAAATAAACATCAAAATCACTTCGCTGAGAATGAAACACCACTTACCAGCTGCCGCGGTGTTGAAAATATCCTCTAACAATTAAAAAATGCGCGTGCGGCGTGAGGAATTTTTCCCGGTCAGGTGAAAGGTCATCATGTTGGTCATTTTATTAACGGCTATATTATTATTAATAAATTGTAATAATATTATGATTGGGCGTGGGCAGGCATTCACAAAAGGGTATGTTATTAAAAAAAAATTCGAGGAAATTTTTCTTTGACAAAGGGGCACTCAAGGGGCAAAGGAGCAGAAGCTCAAGTGAACCGGTTCTTTCGGACAATTCGATCAATTCTCGAATCAGACGCGTCTGACAGAAACGGTTCTCGTTTCAGTGTACGAATAAATGTCTAAATAATAATTATTTATTATTATTCTGCGTAGATTGAAGATATTTTTTTTTCCATCTTTATCCCGGATATATATATTTTCATCAGGAAGAGGATGGCCGTCAAATAGGGGGTCAGAGCGTTTTTTTGCAGGGTCTTGAGACCCCCCCTGGCGCTGCCGGTGCCTCTATGAGCCCTTCCATTCTGGTTTTCATCCATTACACAGTACTGAAACAGCCCTGGTTAAGGTTCTTAACGATCTTTACTAAACCTCTGATTCTGTTGCACTGAGCACTCTCCTTCTGTTAGACCTCACCTCAGCTTTTGACACTGTTTGTCACTGTTGTCAGCAATTGAAATTACTGGCAAAGCCTTTTTGAATGGATTTCCTTCTATTTGAAAGGGAGACAACAATTTGTCATATCAGAAACACAAATCATTTACCAAATGCATCAGTTCCAGTGTACCTCAAGGTTCTGTACTGGGGCCTCTTCTTTTTACAATTTATATGCTACCAATTGGACAAATAATCAAACGCTATGGGTTTAACTTTCACTGTTATACTGATGATATTGAAATTTATTCTAGTACACCTTCTACCTCAGTCAACCACAAGACATCCTTCAAGCATTTTCTTCCAGTTGGACTCCATTCTCCAGGCTGCTCTCTTAAAGGCAAAGTTTCCTCATAACACCACGGTGTCGGACTGTTTTCCTTAATCTTCTTTAAGATGGTTTACAAAGTAGTCTTTTGTAGTAAACATGATGGTTCTACCATATTTGAAACAAGGAGTTGAATTTGCAGCTTTAGCTAATGATCTTACTCGAGACTAGATAAAGATGGGTGGAGTAGATCAACCAGTCAGCTTTGTTTAATTCATATCAGCGTCACTATTCTGTGGTTGAAAAGGAAGCATTGGCACCACAGCATTGTGCTGTGTACGGTATCTAAATACAAGTACCCCACTGTGATATACACAGATCATAATCCATTGACTTTCTTGAATTCTTTGCATCGTCCGAACAAGCGGTTTATTCAGTGGTCTCTGTCCCACACTCTGGATGAATAATGTAAGTAGGTTTTTTGGGTTAATTTAGATGCTTTCTTCCTTTGGCGATTTTTAGGAGTTTTAGGTTAGGATTTTTTTAGGAGCTGTCTTTGGTTGTGACTCAGGTATATTATTTGACTGATTTGTTTTGATATTTGGTTACAGGGATCTTTGTGGAAGTCCCTGTTTTATGGAGTATGACGACCCCTGTAGTTTGTTTGGGGAAATGCAGTTGAACCAAAAGTTACATCCATTGTCAGCTGATTGTCTCAGATGCTCCTTTTAAAAGATGATTCTGTTTGAGCCAGAGGAGGGCTTTTTTATTTGTTTTGGGGTATTTCTGCTTCTACTTTAATTATAACACAAGTGTGTGTGTGTGTGTGTGTGTGTGTGTATAATCAAAGGTTTCATGCTGATTATTTATAATAAACTCACATGCCAGTGATCTGAAGAGACTCAGACAGAATGAGGGTTCTTAAAATGGTTTTCTTAAAAAAGAAAAAACAAAACAACATTCACAACAAAGGTCACATCAATATAAATTAGCACAGCAAACACACAAAAACTTAAATATAGCTTTATAATCTCTGTTATTTGGATAAATGCAGATGTTCATGCTGCAGTGGAGCTCGACTTCTTCGCAGTTACTGAAGGAGAGCACAAACTACAGCTTCCTCTTACATCACTTCCTCTAATGCCACTAAAACTCTTCTAGCAGGTTCATATTCCTTGTCAATAAAATTAAGACTAACGAATGTGGCGTATATACAACATTCACGAGTGTTTCCTCTGTAACAGTGATTTTAAACACAGATCACATCCATTTCACTCCAGGAGAAGAAGCTCAGACAAATACAGAAACCCAAGAAACAGAGATCAGAAGAGCAAACCAGAAAGAGACGCTTCCCGACACAACAGAGAAGCATCGCAGCAGATCACACTTCACCACCAAACCAACAGAACGACAAGTCTTCTACATCGAGATTTTTAACACTTTACAGTGAGTTTTCATTTGTTAACGTGAACAATGAAAAATACTTCTACAGCATTTATTAATTTTAAGTAATGCAAATTTGAACATTTACTAATACTTTATTAAAATCAAAAGTTGTATCTATTAATATTAGTTAGTGCACTGTTAGCATGCAAATACATAAATTTGTATTAACGAACATGAGCAAAGATTAGTAAATGCTGTAAATATATTGCTATTTGCTAATTAACAGTTTATTTTAGCTAATGCATTAACAAATGAAATCTTACTGTGAAGTGTATTTATATAGATATAGCAAAACAATAATGAAAATTTTCTTTAGTGTATCACAAATTATTGTTTTAAATTAAATATTGTAACTGCAACTTTGAACTTTTAGCTCTGTTAGTATAAAAAACTTATTGTGAAATGTACAGGAAGTCAGCTGGATTCAATGTCTCTAGTTCCTTCATAGTTTTGTATTATATCCTGGACTCCGAATGCGTATAGAAAAAATAAATCATCATCATCAGACATGACTGAAAAACAGCATAAAATAAAATCTCCATTTTCAACCTTGATGTGTGCATTTAAAGAGACAATTTAGCCATCATTCACTCTCCTCATGTCTTCTGATGTTCTGAAAATGAATATTTGATAAATGACTAAATGTTTAAGTATTTTGAAGAATGTTGGGAGATTAAAAAAAAACTCTGGACCCGCTGACTTTCATTATATGAACAGAAAACACAGTCACACAGGTTTGAAAGAATGATGATTTCTGTCTGTAAATGATCTGTTCTTCACACGAGTGAGAGTTTGGAGGTGAATGCGTTTGATGGTTGTGAACAACGTCTCAAAGCTAAAAGCAGCTGGTTTGTGGGTGAACGAGCTGAACGTGATCCTGACGGCAGCACACAGACGTCACAGGAAGTCATGATTCTCCAGGAGAAAGCCTTTAAAATGACTGAATAAAAAGTGTTTGTAGCTCAACAGCAGTACTGCTTTCTGTCACACACACAAACACAGTTCGGAGGAACTAAATAATCCTATTTAGACTAGTTTATGCAGTAACTCTATTGTCCAGAATAGAGACGATGGATCTGCTGGTCGGGAAACATCTCACACTAACATGAAGCAGCTCAGAGCATCACTCCAGTGCAGAATTATCTCAAACTCCCATGATGCCTTCCGGCGTTTACAACCAGATCTTCATCTTTGAGTTCCAAGAAATCAAACGAACAGAAATAAACGAGGTAAATCCAGACGCCACACTAGATCCAATGAAGTAGTTTGAGGAGTGGCCAGGTGTCAGTTTGCTCGGCATTGTGGGATACAGAAGCAGTTTTGGTGAAAGGGTCATGCGTTCCCATAATGCACAGCTGCATCTGCGGTGAACGTACTGCAAAAGTGCTTGGACTGTGTGTTCGCATTTCCTCCTTAAGCAGCATGAAGACGACGATGAGACGAGACGAGCGGAGTGTGTGTGTGTGTGTGTGTGTGTGTGTTCAGCACTCCAGTGGCAGCAGGAAGCAGCGTCTGCAGTCGACCGCTTTAGGACTGGGCGGCTGGACTCTCTTCCTCCTCAGCTCTTCTCGGCCCAGAGAACTGCTCAAGCGCACATATGCCGCTTTATAACGCTTATCAAAGGAAGCTGAGGACCACACAAACACACACAGATGAAACACTGTTCATTTACTTTTTAAATATTATTTGAAATTCTCTTCAACTTAAGGATTAGTTCACCCAAAAATGTACATTTGCTGTTAATGTACTCACACTCAGGCCATCCAAGAACAATAAAGAATATTTTTAGCTGAAATGATGCTCCTTGTTAGGCTTCTGATGATATACTGAGGTCTTATGAAATGTAACATTATTTATAACAATATCACTCCGGTTCACAAACAAATCATTCTTTTGAACTGGTTCTTTTTAATGAATATCTGATTCTCAGATGAATGAACTGATTCAGTGCTCCAGTTCCTGAGGAAACAGTTCGACTCAGACCGAAGACCACCAGATCTGCATCGAATGCAGGGCCAAATTAAAGTTTTTATGGTTTCTAACTGTTTATGTAAAAAGATGAACTGAAGAAAGCAAGTTTATTCACTTTATATGCTTAAGACATGTAAAATATCCATGATTCACATCATTATTTGATGCTTTAATAATATAATTGCGCAGGAAAGGTTTCTAAGTCACAACTTCTTGCTACTGGGGTGCCTCAGGGCTCGGTGCTTGGACCACTTCTGTTCTCCATATACATGTCATCATAAGAATCTGTGATTCAGAAGCATGGCTTTTCTTATCACTGCTATGCTGATGACACTCAAATCTACTTCTCATTCCAACCAGACGATCTGACGGTAGCTGCCTGCAATACAGCCTGTCTGACAGATCTTTCTGGCTGGATGAAAGACCATCAACTTTATTCTTTTTTTTTTATTTATTATTATATATATATATTTTCAACAAGTACATCTTGGATGGTGTGTGTGTGAGTAAATTAACAGCAAATGTTGAATTTTTGGGTGAACTTTCACTTTAAGTTAGGAGTAATGCATCTACAAAACAGACAAAAAGACATAAAAATAAAAACAGCACAGGTTCTGCTCGTCTATTGGAGTCTGCTGGTTCTGCGCGACTCACCGACGTGATCTTTGCCCATGGCGGCCACCGTGAGGAAGAGCATCTCTCTGTACAGACTCCTGCGGATCCACACAAACACACATCAGAGTCATGTTCAGACTCACCTGAGCATCACCTGAGCTCTCACCATGCCTCACCTCTGTATCCGCGGAGTGCCATGCTGCTTAGCAACCGTATCCAGGAAGAGTGTGATGGCCTTGTGTACCTCGTTCATGCCGATCCAGCGAAGCACTTCCTCCAGGAAAGTGAGGTTGAAGGGATGGTTGTGATGCCGCCAGCTGTAGCTGCGCATGGGGACGCCACCTGCAGGACAGGAGAGGAATCACAATAAATAACAGAAATCAACAGATTATTAATACTGTAGGACTTGTGCTTGATGAGTTTTACCCTCATAATGCACTGTGAGTGTTTATTTTGCATAATGTTAACATTCAAAACTTTGACATGTTTTCACATTAATTCATTAATGAGAGGTTGCTGATCAATGTGGTTTTATTTGAATAATATTAAAGCTGCGGTAGGGAACTTTTGACGCTCTAGCGGTTAATAAACAGAACTGCTTGCGTCTTGCGGAAGAACATCGTAGCCGGAACTACTTCTCTCTGTTTATGTCTATGAAGAATCACAAAGGTACTGGGTTACTCCACCGCGGTATCCCCGAAGCAATCTAAAATAGTCCGAATATAAACACTTATTATAGGTGCACCCTAGTGATTCAGGACAAGCCAAAAACACGGTTTGGAAAATGGATCCATGGTGTACTCGCTTATTATGTTCATTTTTCTACATTTTGAACACAAACAAAGTTACGGACCGCAGCTCTGATTGGTTGTTTTTTACCGGGAGCAATGGATTTCTGCAAATGGCAATAGGACACTGGGAGGAGCCAGAGGAGCTTGATTTATACACAGATTATCTGTCTCATATTCTACTGTCAGGACAAAATGACAGGTTTAACAAATATGTAAAAAATATATTTTTACAAAAGTTCCCTACAGCACCTTTAACTTTAGATTTTTCAAGACACTCAACTTTTATTAAATTACGACTGTGGAATGTGAAACAAGTACAGAGATTTTGAATGTATTATGAGGGTTGATGTTAGGCTGTGTGTGTGTGTGTGTGTGTGTGTGTGTGTGTGTGTGTGTCTTACTGTGAATCCTCCAGAGCATGTAGAGTGCCGGCCACTGCTCTGTATCTGGGGTCAGTGTGTCCCACAGCAGCCTCACCCGCACCGCCGTGCCCTCTGACCCCTGACACACAAACACAGTCAGCTGAGCTCCTCTGTGTGTGTGTGTGTGTGTGTGTGTGTCTGTGTGAGAGAGAGAGACCTGTGTGAGGCGTGCGGTCAGCGGAGACGTCCGCAGCAGCTGCAGCAGGTTACTGGGCAGGCCGAGGCGAGTGAAGTACCAAACCAGATTCCAGAAGAGGATGGAGTGACTGTCCAGTAGCTGGACCTGAGAGAGAACAGCCTCGCCCTCGTTCTCCAGCAGACTCTCCATCTCCTTGCGCACTACCAGTGGGCTCAGGTATGCCACCGTCACCTGCGGGGCTCCGCCTACTGATGGCACACTGCCCTCTGATTGGCTGCTGGTCTCGGAGCTGGTGTCCGTCTCTCTCACGCCGTTACACTGGAGCTGCAGTGTGTCGCC
Source organism: Carassius gibelio (assembly GCF_023724105.1). Lineage (NCBI taxonomy): Eukaryota > Metazoa > Chordata > Actinopteri > Cypriniformes > Cyprinidae > Carassius > Carassius gibelio. The sequence goes on along the minus strand of NC_068386.1, from coordinate 706,640 downwards.
CGGAGCGGAGCGAGGACGCATGATATTCTCCAGATCATCCTCCGTGCTCAGGTTACTGCGCTCCACACTGCACACACACACACACACACACACACACACACACACACACACACAAACACAGAATCATGTGACTCCATATAATGCTGCATTAATTTTTTTTATACTTTTGGGCATTAATTGCCATTTTAAACTTTTCTGGTTAACCACTGTGCCAATAAACCCCCCTCACCCCACTTTAATCATTTCCATCCTCTTCTAAGTATTTTCTAATGTTTAGATAAAAATCTGTATTTGATTATCAATTTTCTTCACATTTCACATTTTTGATCAATAGTTTTTTAAGCTCCTAAAAGAAATGAAATTATACTTAGACTCTGTGTGTGTGTTTGTGTGTGTGTGTGTGTGTTGTTCTCACCTCGTCGTTGATTCGTAGCGACTTATTGTTGAGAATATTGATCACATAAATAGAATTTTTTTTTTCATGAATAGAATACTATTTATAAACTTCATATAAAGGAATTTTAAATATTTATATTCATATTTTTATTTCATATTTTTAAATTATTTAATTTAGAAGAATTTATTTGAAGTTTTATAATCTAATCTTTAAAACAAATATTAAATTATCCTAAAGGAGAGAAAAGTTCCCCTAATCACAGACTCAAGCATGTTCGTTTGTTATTTTGTATAAATTGGACAATTTTCATTAATATTTTGTAATTCGATTTTTTTTTTTCATTTTAAAGTTTTAGTTATTTTATGTTTTATATTATTATTTATTATATAGTTTTAATTCATTTAATTTAATTTCAGTTCTATTTTTAGTTATTTAGTCAAAACGCTGAAAATAAATGAATTGAAATCAAATGATTTGTATTATTTCACTGGATGTTTATCTTATTTGATATAACACAGATGTTTTATCTGGTCACCTGCAGACGGGCCCCGGGTCACAGATCTCAGCGTTCAGCAGCGGGACGAACGGAGCGGAGCAGAATGGACAGGTGGTGTTGAGATTGGAGTCGTCAGACGTCCAGCCCGCCATGATCTCCTCATCATACACCAGAGAATTACAGCTGCGGCACAGCGAGCAGCTCGACATCAGCACCTGCGCACACACACACACACACACACACACTGAGACTGAAAACAGCCTGCTTCAACGTTACTGAAGTGCATAAAGAGTCACAAACCTCAATGCCTGCCACTTCCTGTGATGAATCCCACGACTTCCTGAGAGGAACTGCCAGCGTCTGTGTGTCCAACATGTCAATGTCACTCCCTACAGACAGAGAGCTCTGCACGCACACACACACACACACACACACACACACACACACACACACACACACACACTATTATTATCAGGGCTGTCATTTGATTGAAATATAATGTAATTAATTACAAGATGTGCCAATGAATTAATCAAATTAAGCACATATCAATTTGGGCTGATATATCCCCCCCCAAAAAAAGATAATTTAAAGTCATTATTGTGATGATAAAAGCATTGAATAGATATTACAACAAAAATATTTTGATTAAGCATTGCACAAATAACTGATGATAAATGTCAGTGTTTTTTACAATGAAATATAAAATGATTCTTAAAAAAATATCAGTAGTTTTAATGAGTGAGATATTGAATCACTGATTCAACCCATTCGTTCAAAACCATGACCTCTTGCATTCTCTATTCTATTTCTATTCTTTCGACTTTTCCTTTTATAAACTTGTTTTCTATTTATATAAAGAAGTTGACCCTCTAACACTAGCGTTCTCTATTCTATTTCTATTCTTTCGACTTGTTTTCTATTTATATAAAGAAGTTGACCCTCAAACACTAGCGTTCTCTATTCTATTTCTATTCTTTCGACTTGTTTTCTATTTATATAAAGAAGTTGACCCTCTAACAATAGCGTTCTCTATTCTATTTCTATTCTTTCGACTTTTGTTTCTATTTATTTAAAGAAGTTGACCCTCTAACACTAGCGTTCTCTATTCTATTTCTATTCTTTCGACTTTTGTTTCTATTTATTTAAAGAAGTTGACCCTCTAACACTAGCGTTCTCTATTCCATTTCTATTCTTTCGACTTTTGTTTCTATTTATTTAAAGAATATGACCCTCAAACAGTAGCATTCTCTATTCTATTTCTTTTCTTTTGACTTGTTTTCTATTTATTTAAAGAAGTTGATCCTCAAACAGTAGCGTTCTCTATTCTATTTCTATTCTTTCTACTTGTTTTCTATTTATATAAAGAAGTTGACCCTCTAACACTAGTGTTCTCTATTCTATTTCTATTCTTTTGACTTCTTTTTTTATAATTGAATTCTTGAATGCAGGCTCATATAACTGCACTCGTCAGATGTGGATCAGCACGCTCACCTCAGACGTGGCGTTGTACAGCCGATCCTTGGCCTTCAGCAGACTCTCGGTCATCTGGCTCTTGCGGGACGGTTTCTGGTCTGATGTGTGGCGCAGGTGTCCGTTTGCTCCCGGCCGCCGGTCATCCATGCTAGCGGCCCGTCGCACCGAGGCACGGTTCCTCGTGGGCGTCAGCAGCTGCTGCAGTTTCCCGGTCAGACTGCGGCTCGGAGAGGAAACGTTGTTGTAGTTTTCATCCACCGACTTCCTGTTCAGAGTCTCCCTCACTTCCACCGACCTGCAGAACAGGAAAAATTCCACATTTTGGATTTAATTTTAGCAAAAAAAAATTTCCAAAAAGTTTATTTAAATTTAATATTTTTACAATTTTATGGTTTAATAACCAATTAGATTAAAAATATATATTTTTAGTAATTTATTTTAATCAGATAGCTTTTAGGGAGTGAATTAGTGTAACACACTATTAAACACAGGTGTTTGATCCTGATCGTTTTTTTTTTTTGCAAATAATTTATTTAAATTTTAAATTCAAAAACTAAATTCAATAGTGCATAAAATAACGTTTTGCTTTAGTTATTTTAATTTTAATTAATTTGTTACAATTAAATAAAATAAAATGCAAAAATAGCATTTTTAGGATTTAAATTTAAAAATTATATTTTTTACAAATTTAACTTTATTTTTATCATAGTTTTAAAAAAAATCTAGATTTTTATTCATTTATGCAGCCCCACTTTCACTTAGCACAATGCACTTATTGTGTACATGTTTTTACATTGTACTTAAATTAAAAAAAAGGCCTTACATCTGTAATTAATTAGATTAAATTTATAATGACACTTTAATCCACCCTTAAACCGGTCCCTGACCCAAACCTTTACCTGTATCCCCCTCAACAGCAGCAAAACTGTTCTGCTGTAAGTTCACCGTAGTTAGAGACACTTCATATAAAGTGGGACCATTGGTGCTTGTTTTGTCTGTGTGTACCTGCTGTCCCTCTGCGGCTGACCTCTGCAGTCTGTGTCTGTGCTCTCTGCACAGTCTCTGTGGAAGGTGGACAGACAGACGTCGCTGCGGCGCACTAACACCGGCTCTGGAGGACTCAGTGTGTCACGCCGGCCGGCAGGAGGCTTGCTTGAGGCCGCAGCCGTCTGCTTTGACAGCTTCATCTCTGATAAATACAACAAAGACTGAATAAGAGTTCAGAAACAGAACGAGCAGACGCGAGTCTGGATTATCAGTCACTCACTGCCTGCTGACGCCTGAACGCCGCTCACACTGTTGCTCTTGGCCAGACTCGTCAGCGACTCGTGGCTCGAGCTGTCACTCAACCCGCTCCAGCTGGACTTACGGAGCACCGCCGAGTGGGGGCGGGGCTTAGACAGCTCGTCTCCTAGAAACAGGAGCAGGTTGTGAGAATGTGACTCTGCTGTTGGCTGTCAATCACGTGCTGGAGGCGGGGCCTCTCTGACCTGTGTGGCTGCTGAATGAAGTGCTCCTCTTCTGCTGTTTGATTGGCTGCCTGAACTGAGCCACGGCCAATACCACGTTACGAAGCTTCGCCCAGCGAAGACGCCCTCCTTGATTGGTGGATGGCCATTTACTCTCTAGCACCGCCTACAGACGCCAGAATAAAACACACACGCATGAGTAAAGAGAAGAGTTTTACCTGTTCATTATATCAGGGATTCCCAAACTCTTTCTGCAGCTGAACCACTTTCTGCTGAAATATCTCCTTAAACATTTTTTTTTTTTTTTTTTAAACCATCTATGTATTTCAATTTAACATTTTAATGATTGAATATTTAGTAAGTGTTTTAATTAAATTATTTTAACTGTATATTTGTTTTACTTAAAACTCATAAGTAAATATTTTTGGTGTCTTTTATTTTTACATTATCCCACTTTTTACTGAGAGCTTAAAAAAATTATTTATAATTTTACATTTTTATGACTTAATCTTCAGTAAATGTTTAGTTTTTTATTATTAAATTATTTTTTTATTGTGTAAAAAATAGTGTTTTTCATTGAAATTTATTTTTTATGTATTTTAATTTACATTTTCATTACAATTGATTTTGATAATTTTTCTTTTCAATTATTTACACATTTATGATTAATTATTTTATTGCTTTTGCTCATGATTCTTTTAAAATGATTTATCATCTTTCCACCGGCTCATAACCCCAGTTCAGGAAGCCCTGTATGAGTGTGAAACACGTCACTTTATTGTAGTATCCGTATGTGATGGTGTTGGGCGTTATTCCTGCCCGCTTCATCTCCAGCAGAACTCTGACCGCCAGAACCGGCTGACCGTACTGACCACACAGCTGCATGAGGATACGGTAACACACCTGCGACACACACACACACACACACACACACACACACACACACACACATACACACACACACACGATTACTGCGTCTGCATCATATGAATACAGATAGTGCTTTATATAGTGATGTGTGTGTGTGTGTGTGTGTGTGTGTGTCTCTGACCTCGTCCGGCAGCACCACCTTGCGTGTCTCCATGTGTTTGAGCACCTCGTATGCGGCCTGCAACGCTCGGACTTTATTGCTCTCTGCTCTGACGAATGTTGGTAAGCAGATGAACCAGAGTCCGTAGCAGTGACCCAGCAGACATTTAGACCACATCTCCGGCACCGTCGAGTACTTCTGCGCCTTCTTCTGCGCCAGCTTGATCTCCTGCACACACACAGCACACAGCGTCAGCCGGCTGACCTCTGACCCCGTGACCTGACCTTCAGCTGTGGCTCGTACCTGTTTAGTGCGGCGGGGGGCGGGGCTACTGGGGGCACTTCCTTTAGCAGGAGTCTGCAGCTGATCCTGCGGCCGATCGAACAGATCCACCTGGAGGACCGGGAACGTGTCATAGCTGCACACACACACACAAGCGTGCAGGGATGTCAGCGGAGAAGGGAAGTGATATCAGACGTCTGAGGGTGTTTATAATGAACGGACACGACTGATGGTCACACACCTGTAGGGGGCGGGACACTCGGAGCCGTCAGCTTCCTGTGGCTCCTCCGGAGGCATGATGAACACCGTGTGCTCACCGCTGTGACACTCGTCTCGGTCGATCAGACGCACGTCCTCCGGCTTCTCCACGTCCACCTGACACACACACACACACACACACACAGGTGTCACCGGAGCCATCTGATTGGCCGCTGCGCTCAGGTGACTGCAGGTGAGCGTCTGACCTTCTGCACGCACTCATCGAAGAACTCGAGGCAGCCGTGACGGTCGCTGACGAACGAACACTCCTCGATGAACTGCGTGAACATCTGCGTCCTCGTGAGCTGCGTGTAAAACTTCTGCTGCGCTCGATCACGAGACTTCAGGAAGCCTGACAACACACGAGAGAAAACATCAACAGTGTGTTTCTGAGATATGCAAGATATAAATTCGCAATTCTGAGAAATAGTCAAAATTGCGGAAAAAAAAGTCAGAATTACATGTTTTTATATCGCACTTGACTTTATAGCTCGCAATTCTGACTTCTTTTCCAGGATTGCATCATTTAAAGTCAGAATTGGGAGATACAAAGTTACAATAACCTTATTTGTATTCAGCGATGGAAATGGACTTCCGTAAGTTTTGGTTAATTCGTTAAGTTAAACTAAATAAAAATGTTGTCTTTGCAACTAGCTGAAGTGCTGATATTTATGGAAGCCCGTTTCCGCCACTGAATAAAATAAAATAAAATTAATTGCGACCTTTTATCTCATAATCCTGACTTTTTTTCTCAGTATTGCATCACTCAAAGTCAGAATTGTGAGTTATAAAGTCACAATAACATTATTTTTATTCAGTGGTGGGAAAGGGCTTCCACAGATATTTGTGATGTGTTCTCGGTCGGTGAAGTCAGTGGTGTTAGCGCACCCTGCAGGTTGAAGAGCGAGCTGCAGTCCGTGGTTCGGTCGGAGGGCGCTTGTGTGATGGGCAGCAGGAAGGAGCGGTATCCTCTCAGCAGACAGCTCATGAAGCGCAGGAAGGCCTCCTGGATCTCCAGCTCCAGCTGCTTCTGACGGCCGTAGATCAGATCGTAGTCCGTCAGCAGGAACTCCAGCGTAGCCTCCTCCTGACCCGGAGTATAGACTGATGGACCGAGAGAGAGCGTGAGGACAGGAAGTGACATCATAAGTCAGTCAGTGTGTTTGTGTGTGTGTGTGTGTGTGTGTGTGTGTGATGCTCACTCACTCTTCTCCAGAGTTTTGTGCAGGTTGGACAGAGAGCTCAGCAGGATCTTCCCATGTTTCCTGGGCAAAGATTTCCAGGACAGAGGCTTCTTATCTTCAGACCTGGAGACACAAAGAGACGCTTCTTCTGCTTTATTTGTTCAAAAATACAGTACAATTGTAAAATACTGATCTGCTACTTAAGGTTTTCATTAATCTTCTTCTTAGACTAAATTTCTAAACGCTACTGCTCCTAGAGCTTTGAAGCTAATAACATCATTATCATGCTAGAAACAGGCTAGTATCTTGCTAATCATGCTAACTACATGCTAGTCACTAACTAGTCATGCAAGCAACATCCTAGTGACATGCTAGTAACTTGTTTATCATGCTAGCAACACACTAGTAACATGCTAATCAGGGTAGCAACACGTTAGTAACATGCTAATCATGCTAGAAACAGGCTAGTATCTTGTTAATCATGCTAACTACGTGCTAGTCACTAACTAGTCATGCAAGCAACATCCTATTGACATGCTAGTAACTTGTTTATCATGTTAGAAACACACTAGTAACATGCTAATCAGGTTAGCAACACGTTAATAACATGCTAATCATGCTAGGAACAGGCTAGTATCTTGTTAATCATGCTAACTACGTGCTAGTCACTAACTAGTCATGCAAGCAACATCCTAATGACATGCTAGTAACTTGTTTATCATGCTAGCAATACACTAGTAACATGCTAATCAGGATAGCAACAAGTTACTAACATGCTAATCATGCTAGAAACAGGTTCGTATCTTGTTAATCATGCTAACTACGTGCTAGTCACTAACTAGTCATGCAAGCAACATCCTATTGACATGCTAGTAACTTGTTTATCATGTTAGAAACACACTAGTAACATGCTAATCAGGTTAGCAACACGTTAATAACATGCTAATCATGCTAGGAACAGGCTAGTATCTTGTTAATCATGCTAACTACGTGCTAGTCACTAGCTAGTCATGCAAGCAACATCCTAGTGACATGCTAGTAACTTGTTTATCATGCTAGCAACACACTAGTAACATGCTAATCATGCTAGAAACAGGCTAGTATCTTGCTAATCATTCTAACAACATGCTAATCACTTGCTAGTCATGCAAGCAAAATCGTAATGACATGCTAATAACTTGTTTATCATGCTAGCAACACAATAGTAACATGCTACTCATGCTAGCAACATCCTAACCATGCCAGCAATATGCTAGTTATCATGCTAAAAAGATGCTAAACATGCTAGAAACATGTTATCATGTTAACATTATTCTAATCTAAATTTTCAAACTTCAGGCTTTTACAGCTGGTTTAAACTTTCAGTCTTTTTCAATCTGACCCAAAGTTTGTCTTGACGATTTTAAAAAAATCTAGTTATAATTTAAAATATTGTTTTCTGTGTGAATCTGTGTTAAAGTGTAATTTATTTCTGTGGTGCACAGCTGTATTTCCAGCATCATTCCTCCAGTTTTCAGTGTCACATGATCTTCAGAAATCAGAATAATATGATGATTTACGGTTCAAGAAACATTTCTGATTATTATCAGTGTTGAACACAGTCGTGCTGCACAATATTTTTATGTAAACTGTGATGCATATTATTTTTCAGGATTCACAGATGAACAGAAAGTTCAGAAGAGCAGCATTTATCTGGAATCCTGTCAGGCGGCAGGAAGACTCACTGGAAGATGGTGTTGGTGTCCAGGTCCACACACACCACGTCAGTCGGCGGGTCGTACAGGTCGAAGTAGCTGGAGTGGACGCCCACGATGAAGGGCATGGGAGCACACAACACATCTGCCATCCGCAGCGGACACAGCGGGATATACGGACAGTGCCAGCGCAGAGGAAATGGCATCTAACACAGGAAACACCCGTCACATGACCGGCAGAGACAGGAAGTCACACACTGTTACTCAGGGCTGCACCGTAATGTTTTCACAGTTCATCAATCATTTTGCTTAAAAAACATAACCAGGATCAGTCATGTGCAACAAAGACTGGAAAATCCAAACTCCTCCTTGAGGAGCTGCTCTGAATCCGTGTGTGATGTGTGCTGGACTCACGGAGACGAGCGCCTCACTCACGGACGTCAGGACATCGGGCCGCAGCGAGTGCAGCAGCAGCTTGTGTTCGGTCAGAACCGCCAGCAGCAGCAGACACGCGTTCTCCGGTCCCAGATTCTGCAGCAGCTTCACAAAACTGGCCCCACTGAGAGCAGAGCATCAGCCAATCAGAGCACAGACGCAGCAGCCAATCAGATCATCAGAAGAAGAACTCACCTGAGCGGCAGCGGAGACGACACGGGCTGACAGAGCAGCAGATTATCATACGGAGAGAGCTGAGGACACACACACACACACACACACTTGGTTAACAAACACACAGAGTTAACGCACACACACACACACAAAGAAACACAAAGTGACACACACAAACAGCTGATACACACACTCACAAACACTCACACTCTCACTCACATTCACAGACTCACTCTCACTCACTCACTAACACACACAAACTCACACATACTCACACACACACACACACACTCACTCACTCTCACACACACACACTCACTCACTCTCACACACACTCTCACTCACTCACACTCTCACTCTCACACACTCACTCACTCACTCTCACTCACAAACTCACACATACTCACACACACACACACACTCACACACACACTCACTCTCACACACACTCTCACTCACTCACACTCTCACTCTCACACACTCTCACTCTCACACACTCTCACTCTCACACACTCTCACTCTCACACACTCTCACTCTCACTCACTCTCACACACACACTCTCACACACACACACACTCACTCACACACTCACTCTCACACACACACTCACTCACACACACACTCACTCACACTCACACACACTCACACACACACTCACTCTCACACACACTCTCACTCACTCACACTCTCACTCTCACACACACACTCACACTCACTCACACACTCACTCACACACACACTCACTCTCACACACACTCACTCTCACACACTCACACACACTCACACACACACTCACTCTCACACACACTCTCACTCTCACTCACTCTCACACACACACTCTCACACACACACACACACTCACTCACACACTCACTCTCACACACACACTCACTCACTCACACACACTCACTCACACACACACACTCACTCACACACACACTCACTCTCACACACACACACACACTCACTCACACACTCACACACACTCACACACACACTCACTCTCACACACACTCTCACTCTCACTCACTCTCACACACACACACACACTCACTCACACACTCACTCTCACACACACTCACTCACTCACACACACTCACACTCACTCACACACACACACTCACTCACACTCACACACACTCACACACACACTCACTCTCACACACACTCTCACTCTCACTCACTCACTAACACACACAAACTCACACATACTCACACACACACACACACACTCACTCACTCTCACACACACACACTCACACACACTCTCTCTCTAACACACACACACACACACACTCACTCACTCTCACTCACTCACACACACACTCACACACACACAGAGTTCTGAGTTCAGGTCACACTGATTTTCTTCTCCACCTCATGCTCTGATTTCCCGCCCAGCACCAGATTAACTCTTAATCAATCAATCCCTGGATCAGTTGGATCTCAAGCTCTGGACAAGCTCTACTGATTGAAGTGATTTGCTTTGGATCTCTATGCTACAGTCAGAGAGGAGGATGATGATGGAGCTTCATCACCCCCCGTTACCCACGTGTCTGTAGTGGCCCAGCGGCCGGCGCCTGCGGGGAGACTCTGAGATCAATCACCTGCACCAGGATCCGAGGACGCTGCGCCGACGGGAACGGGACGTTGTGCATGAAGCTCGAGATGTGCCTGCAGACGATTTCAACAGAAGGAATCTTTCATGAACACATTTCATTTCTCCCATCAAACACACAAGAAGATATCTGCAATAATGCATTGACCCACACTGACTTTCACTATATGAAACTTGATTGCAAATAAATGCACAGACACTATTTCAACTGAACAGAGATGACATCACTGAATTCAATGATGAACTGCCTTTAACTATCATTTTGCATTATTGACACACTGTTTTCCTAATGAATGTTGTTCAGTGCTTTGACGCAATGTATTTTGTTTAAAGCGCTTTATAAATAAAGGTGACTTGACTATATGGGCAAAATAATAGAACCTCATTTCTACCACAAAATATAATAATAATAAAAAATAAAAAAATAAATCTGATTTTGTTTCTTGCACTTCAGAGGTTTTATCACACAATTTTGACTTTTCCCAAAACTAAGGATTATAAGACATAAAATAAAAATTGTGAGAAAAAGATAAAAAGTTGCTATCAACTTTTTAATTTTTTATTCCTAAAAAAAAAAAGAGAGAGTTGTGAGAGTTAGAAGAAGATAGAAAAATCTAGAAGATAGAAAATCTTAATTCTGTGTTTAATTCTTGCATTTCAGATTTTTTTACTCTCAGAATTTGGGGAAAACAGTCACAATTAAATATAAAAAGTTGCAATAACATTTTTTATTCTGTATTCCGTGAAGAAAGAAACTTTTCTCAAAATATCATCTTTTGAATACCAGCGTTCTTTTTAAAAATGAACTAAAATATTTAAAATAAATAAATATCCAAATAAATAAATTATCAAAAATGATGTTTCTTATGTATTTGTTTATTGTAAGTAAAAAAACATTTTTTTAATCCTAATCAACAGGATCAAAAAGACCAAGAACCCTGAAGAATGTGAAGTTGTTGAAAGATCTGGAATCATAAACTTCCATTAGTGCTTTATTCTTTTATTCTACATGACTCACTTCTCCAGCGGCAGCACGTGTGGTCCAGAGATGGAGTATCTGTAGATGAAGGTGAGGAACTTCTGGAAGACGCTGAAGAAGGGCCAGTGTGAGAGGACGCAGATGCTCTTCTTGACCTGAACGCTGCGGTTAGTGATGGGCCGGCGGTCCACGACGCTCAGCAGACCCAGACGCACACACTGACGCTCCGACAGAGACTCGCGGGCGTACGCCTCGTAGAACTGGATCGCAGCGCCGTACACCTGACACACACACACACACACACACACACAATCATGTGACCAAACCATCAGATGCAATCAGGGCTACACTGAGTTTTGACAGCACTTTAGGAGTCGGTAAGATGTTCTAACATTAGTGTCACTTTTGATCGATTGAATGTGTTCTTGATGAATAGAAGTGTTCAGACGTCAGTAGCTTTCAGAGAAACGGGACGCTGGACTGGTTGTTACTGGAGTGAGCGGGTCATGAGCTGTGAGCAGACGGACCTTGTCTCCGGAGGCGCTGGTCAGGACGAAGGTGGAGAAGACGGGCAGCTGGTATTTAGTGTTGAGCGGCCAGCTCTCCACCGTCACTCCCATCGGCAGACAGAAGACCGGAACAGAGTCCGGCAGCGGGAACGACTCCAGATCCTCCTCCGGATAGCGACTGATCAGACCTGAACACACACACACACACAGGCACACACGCACACACGCTTACAGATGCACCCGCAGTATAAACAGTAAGAGTGAGTGTGTGTGTGTATGAGTGTAAAACTCACCTGCCTCGTACAACAGAGCGTTTGCTTTAACCACTGAACGCTTGTAGCAGAGATACAGCGCCGAGCCCCACTGAACACACACACACACACACACACACACACACACATCCAAACCAACAGAGAAGAAACCGAGAGTCAGAGAAACAGATTAAAGCAGAAGAGGAAGTTCACAGCTGATGGTGTTTTCTGGAGTGTGTTTAAATAGGAAGGAGAAGCAGATGTGGACATAATTACAAGCTCAGCACTCGTTTACATGAAACAGATTTAAATCCACTGCTCATTAACTCTTTAGCTCAGTAAAGTCTCTCAAAGAGCCCCTTCTGCTCATCAACGCTGCTTTTATTTGATCAGAAATACCGTAAACACAGTAATTACATTATTCCTATGTGAATATGATATACATTTAATCTGTAAAAAAAAATTCATTTTATTGTTATTCTATCAATAACATTATTTTGTTATTCTATCAAATATACAGTAAAACAGTAAAATTATTTAATATTCTAACACTCGATTTTCTGTGTGAATCAGTGAGTCAACGAATCAGTGAGTCAGCAAATCAGTAAGTCAGTGAGTCAGTGAATCAGTGGGTAAGTGAATCAGCAAATCGGTGAATCAGTGGGTCAGTGAATCAGTGAGTTAATGAATCAGTGGGTCAGTGAATCAGTGAGTCAGCAAATCAGTGAATCAGTGGGTCAGTGAATCAGTGAGTTAATGAATCAGTTAGTCAGTGAATCAGTGAATCAGTGGGTAAGTGAATCAGCAAATCGGTGAATCAGTGGGTCAGTGAATCAGTGAGTTAATGAATCAGTGGGTCAGTGAATCAGTGAGTCAGCAAATCAGTGAATCAGTGGGTCAGTGAATCAGTGAGTTAATGAATCAGTTAGTCAGTGAATCAGTGAATCAGTGGGTCAGTGGGTCAGTGAGTCAGTGAATCATCACCATGCCGGTGTTGAGGTCCTTGTCCACTCTGCAGTAGGTGTGTGGCGCCGTCTCGCCCTTGCTAGGCATCAGCAGTGAGATCTCGGTGACGCCCAGCGTGTTCAGCGCCTGTGAGTCCGGCGCTCGGCGAAACATCAGGAAAGTGCGGTGCATTGTGGGGCCGCCGGAGCTGAGGTTCGCAGAGCGACTGTATGGAGTCGTCTCGATCACCTGCCACCCCGGCTTGACCGGATCCTTGCCCTCGTACAGAACACTGACACACACACACAAAACACAATCATCAGTCGACGGGAACGAGCTGCTGCTCATATCTGACACACTGCATGATCACATCACTGGAGATATAGAGCACAGACTCACATTTAGAGCATTACTTTTAACAATATTTTGAATCAGGTTTTTGTTTTTATTTTTAGTTTAGGTTTTAGTAATTGTGTAAATGCATTTTTTCCATTGTAGCAGTGTGTGTGTGTGTGTGTGTGTATATATACATATACACATTTCATTTTTAGTTCTTTAGTTTTAGTTATTTTAGTACATCAAGTTCTCAATATCTAGCTGAAATAATAAAAAGTTTATTATTGTATATAATTTCAGTGTTTTATTTTAGTTTATTTGATTATATTTATTTTAAGAAACAAATATGTATTTGAATGGTTTAATGCTACTTTAATAATGCTAGTTTGAGTTTCTGAATAAAATTGAGCTCTATATTTTCACTGCATCAGACTATAAGAGCATCAACACCTCTCCTGAGTGATGTCTAACTGTTTGTGCTGTGTTCTCTCACCCGAGCTCCACGAGGGGCGGTTTGTCGTGTCCTCGGCGGTAGCACAGGAACATGTGTGTGTTGTTGAGCAGGCCTGCGCTCAGCTCCGCCGGATGGCCTCCTTGTGTTTTCTCGATGCAGGTGAATCCCTCGGGAACGTCCTCCCCGAGACCACGGGCGATCACGGCCAGATCAATGACGGGCTGCAGCGCTCTCACGCCCCTCTGGTGACCCTCCTCGTCCAGCGGAGACCCAGCGCCCGCCAGACCCGCCACCACGAAATAATCCACCAGCTGAGGACATCGCTCTTCTGTCATCACGCCGGTCTAGACACCACTGGCACACACACACACAAACACACACACCTTTACAGATGAACAAGCATTTAGTGTTTTCTGTTTTAAATGTTCTGGATTCTGTTTTAATAGTTAAAAGTCCATTTTAACAATTGATTCATTTAATACATTTATGAAAACTTTTTTTTTTTTTTCAGATTCTCTGTTTTTCGGTTCAATGTTTTTTTCTGGACTCTGTTTCAATGGTTTACAGTTAATCTTAATTTTAAAGTAAATCATGTCTGATTAATTGAATTTAACCATAAAACTTTTTTTTTTATTTAATTAAATACAGTTTTCACAATAATAATGACTTATGAAATCGTTTTAATGGTGTAATTAAAATGTATTAATCAAATAAGATGCATATTCAATTAAACGCACTAAAGTTGAACTATTCAATAATTTGTTACAATTGAAACAATACTAGCGCCAAATTAAATATTTATTATTTCTCAAATTCTGTGTTTTATTTTTTTCTGAATTTTATTTAAATGGTTCAATTAAATTGTAATAATAATAACAATAATAATATTTTTATAAATAAAGCATGTCTAATCAATGAGTTTGAAAATCTTAAAGTATCAATTTATTATTTTATTTTTTTACAATAATATGTATGCTCTATGAAATATTGTATTATTTTTTATTATTATTTTATGTTTACTGTTTAATTTTTTTTCTGGATTCTTACATTAAATAATGATGTCTAATCAGTTCAATTTGTAAATCCTTAACAATTGAATCATTTATTACAATTTTAAAAATAATTTATTTTTCTAGATTCAATGTTTATGATTTATTACAAATGAAATCATCATAAACGCTGGTAATTAGTTTTCTAATATAGTAATATTGTTTTCTTGACAGCCGATGCCGATATCTTAGAAAGCAGGGTAGCCGATATAAAGCCGATATTATTTTCTTTTTAATTAATATTTAAGAAATTTAAAATCATTTGACGATGGATTAAAAAGTGTCAAATAAACATACTTATACTTTAGTTGACAAAGTATTTTTCACAAATAAACAGATAATTAATAAACATATAATTAAACTGGAAGTAAACACTTTAACCAACGGGGATCTCAGGAAATTTGTGTGCATTGGGAATCATATTTTTCTAATAAATCAAGGGTAATCCTCATTTTACACACAGCACACACAGAAAATGCCATTATATCAGTGAACCAATAGTGGTAATCAAACGCATGCATGAAACTTTGAGTCACTCATCCACAATTTGTCTAATTCGGTGAGATTTCGTGACAGGAAGTGCACACTGTCAGCGTGTTTCCTGCTCATCACACACACGTGTCACGATGGGGTCAAAGGTCAACACGCAGGTGACTCTCTGAATCCGTCACACTCACATCTACAAACACACCTGTCACCATGGCGACCGCCTCAGGACCGGAAGTCCCCTGCTGGAAACGGATCGGGTTAACTCACCGCTGTTAGACAGGACTGAAGCACATCGGTTCGGATCGGTCTGGTTCTGTTCTCAGATCAGCTCATGAATGAAAGAGTCACTGAAGAGACGAGTAAACATCAGTCTGATCACACCAACACGAGCGACTGCTAACACGTGCAGGAAACTATCAGAGGAAACAACAGCCATTGCACTTCACTTCCTCTTCATCGCTCAAGCGTTCAGAAATCAAAGTGGGGAAATGTGTTTCCGGCAGAAACGCACTGAAGTTACACCACACTTTTCACATTTCTTTCATTTCCCTCAAACACTGTCATTTTTTATTTCCGAACCAGGATTCACACAGCCTTAGAAAAGCTTGATATATATATATATATATATGGCAATCTCAGAAGTCTGATATTTAGACTTGGAAAAGTAGTGCAAACTAAAAAAAAAATGTTTATAAAGTCATCAATACTTCTATAATGAATATACTTTTTATAAAATGTAAAGCGTATAAATATACACAAAAAATATTATAAACGCAACTCTTTTGTTTTTGCCCCATTATACATGAGCTGAACTCAAAGATGTGTACACAAAAGGCCTATTTCTCTCAAATATTGTTCACAAATCTGTCTAAATCTGTGTTCGTGAGCACTTCTCCTTTGCCGAGATAATCCATCCACCTCACGGCTTTGGCATATCAAGATGCTGATTAGACAGTGTGATTATTGCACAGGTGTGCCTTAGTATAAATAAAGGCCAGTCTAATATGTGCAGTTTTATCACACAGAACAATGCCACAGATGTCGCAAGTTTTGAGGGAGCGGGCAATTGGCATGTTGACTGCAGGAATGTCCACCAGAGCTGTTCATTTCTCTACCATAAGCTATCTCCAAAACACTGCATGGAAACACCAATATGCACATAAATTATACAAATACTCGTAAAAAAAAACATATGTGCACATAAGTAGGATAAACTATGATGGAAACACATTTACTGAATAAATTCCACCATGTGTTGACTAACCAGTGGACCGATCTCGTTGCACTGCATCTGAAATGTTGTTTTGGTTGTTCGGAAATGCCTGGGCAAAGATTTGCGCACAAGTTAAATTCAAATCTTGGGATGGAAACATAGCTATTGCTCCGATGGGTGCGTCCTCACGAAACCTTATCATTCAACAACCATGAGTACAGGAATATATTCCCAATGCTGTTTGTATAAAAATAATATTCAGAATAAAGCTGAAACAGAATCTGGTGCGCATGTTAACACAGTCAAAGAGCATGAAGATGCTCCTGAATCATGAACCATGAGTCTCTGTCTACAGGAAGTTCACTGATGTGAGCCGAACTCTGTGCTGAGACCTGTTCCACATCAAACTAACTCACAGAACGTGAACTTCAGCAGATCTGAGTCCTTTCACACACCACCAGCACAGAAATCAGGAGGAGAGACTGAGGTACTGATGGAGGACACACAGCAGAACGGAGCACTCTTCACTGATCCCAGAACAGCCCAGAAGATCTCAAGAGGCCTAAAGAGTAACGATCTGAGCTGGAGCTTCAAACCACAAACACTGAACCAGCCGCAGGTCGATATATATGTCATATTAAATTCAACAATTTGAGCCCAGTCTGTAAATACAATGACATTTACTCTGTACATAAACGCCTGAACTATTGTCAGTCTGGCTGAACCCCGAGTCAGGAGAGAGACACTAAAAATAACAGATAGAAATGGAAGCTCTACTCAAGAGCATCCCAAGGTTTTTTTCTCCATTCTGTCACCGATGGAGTTTCGGTTCCTTGCCGCTGACGCCTCTGGCTTGCTTAGTTGGGGTCACTTCATCTACAGCGATATCATTGACTTGATTGCAAATAAATGCACAGATACTATTTAACTGAACAGAGATGACATCACTGAATTCAATGATGAACTGCCTTTAACTATCATTCTGCATTATTGAGACACTGTTTTCCAAATGAATGTTGTTCAGTGCTTTGACGCAATGTATTTTGTTTAAAGCACTATATAAATAAAGGTGACTTGACTAATATATAGAGTTTGTGTAGCATGTGTTGTGTGAGCATGTGTGAGTAGATTGTATAGTGTGTATAGAATAGTATGTCTATTATATATTGTATATAGTTGTAGTGTGAGAAGTATAGTGTGTATAATTTGTGTAGTGTAAGTACTGTGGGTAGTATTTGTAGGATGTGTAGTAGTGTGAGTAGTATAGTGTGTATAGTATGCATTGTGTGAGCACTATGAGCAGTTTGTGTATAGTATGAGAAGTAGAGTATGTGTAGTGTGATCAGTGAGTAGTGTAGTGTGTGTAGTGTAGTGTGTATAGTATGAGTAGTGCGAGTAGTTGATCAGTGCAAGCAGTGTAGTGTAAGTAGTGAGATCAGTGTGAGTAGTGTAGTGTGATCAGTGTGATCAGTGAGAGTAGTGTAGTGTGAGTAGATTGATCAGTGAGAGTAGTGTAGTGTGAGTAGTGAGATCAGTGTGAGTAGAGTAGTGTGAGTAGTGTAGTGTGAGTAGTGAGATCAGTGTAGTGTGATCAGTGTGATCAGTGAGAGTAGTGTAGTGTGAGTAGATTGATCAGTGTGAGTAGTGTAGTGTGAGTAGTGAGATCAGTGTGAGTAGTGTAGTGTGATCAGTGTGATCAGTGAGAGTAGTGTAGTGTGAGTAGTGAGATCAGTGTGAGTAGTGTAGTGTGAGTAGTGAGATCAGTGTGAGTAGTGTAGTGTGAGTAGATTGATCAGTGAGAGTAGTGTAGTGTGAGTAGTGAGATCAGTGTGAGTAGAGTAGTGTGAGTAGTGTAGTGTGAGTAGTGAGATCAGTGTAGTGTGATCAGTGTGATCAGTGAGAGTAGTGTAGTGTGAGTAGATTGATCAGTGAGAGTAGTGTAGTGTGAGTAGTGAGATCAGTGTGAGTAGTGTAGTGTGAGTAGTGTAGTGTGAGTAGTGAGATCAGTGTAGTGTGATCAGTGTGATCAGTGAGAGTAGTGTAGTGTGAGTAGATTGATCAGTGAGAGTAGTGTAGTGTGAGTAGTGAGATCAGTGTGAGTAGTGAGATCAGTGTAGTGTGATCAGTGTGATCAGTGAGAGTAGTGTAGTGTGAGTAGTGAGATCAGTGTGAGTAGTGTAGTAGGAGTAGTGTGATCAGTGTGAGTAGTGTAGTGTGAGTAGTGAGATCAGTGTGAGTAGTGTAGTGTGAGTAGTGAGATCAGTGCAGTGTGATCAGTGAGAGTAGTGTAGTGTGAGTAGATTGATCAGTGTGAGTAGTGTAGTGTGAGTAGTGAGATCAGTGTGAGTAGTGTAGTGTGAGTAGTGAGATCAGTGTGAGTAGTGTAGTGGGAGTAGTGAGATCAGTGTGAGTAGTGTAGTGTGAGTAGTGAGATCAGTGTAGTGTGATCAGTGAGAGTAGTGTAGTGTGAGTAGATTGATCAGTGCGAGTAGTGTAGTGTGAGTAGATTGATCAGTGAGAGTAGTGTAGTGTGATCAGTGTGAGTAGTGTAGTGCGAGTAGTGTGATCAGTGAGAGTAGTGTAGTGTGAGTAGTGAGATCAGTGCGAGTAGTGTAGTGTGAGTAGATTGATCAGTGTGAGTAGTGTGATCAGTGTGAGTAGTGTAGTGTGAGTAGTGTGATCAGTGAGAGTAGTGTAGTGTGAGTAGTGAGATCAGTGCGAGTAGTGTAGTGTGAGTAGTGAGATCAGTGTAGTGTGATCAGTGAGAGTAGTGTAGTGTGAGTAGATTGATCAGTGTGAGTAGTGTGATCAGTGTGAGTAGTGTAGTGCGAGTAGTGTGATCAGTGAGAGTAGTGTAGTGTGAGTAGTGAGATCAGTGCGAGTAGTGTAGTGTGAGTAGTGAGATCAGTGTAGTGTGATCAGTGAGAGTAGTGTAGTGTCAGTAGATTGATCAGTGTGAGTAGTGTGATCAGTGTGAGTAGTGTAGTGTGAGTAGATTGATCAGTGAGAGTAGTGTAGTGTGAGTAGTGTGATCAGTGTGAGTAGTGTAGTGCGAGTAGTGTGATCAGTGAGAGTAGTGTAGTGTGAGTAGTGAGATCAGTGTGAGTAGTGTAGTGTGAGTAGATTGATCAGTGTGAGTAGTGTAGTGTGAGTAGATTGATCAGTGTGAGTAGTGTAGTGTGAGTAGATTGATCAGTGTGAGTAGTGTAGTGTGAGTAGATTGATCAGTGTGAGTAGTATAGTGTGAGTAGATTGATCAGTGTGAGTAGTGTAGTGTGAGTAGATTGATCAGTGTGAGTAGTATAGTGTGAGTAGATTGATCAGTGTGAGTAGTGTAGTGTGAGTAGATTGATCAGTGTGAGTAGTATAGTGTGAGTAGATTGATCAGTGTGAGTAGTGTAGTGGGAGTAGTGTGATCAGTGTGAGTAGTGTAGTGTGAGTAGATTGATCAGTGTGAGTAGTATAGTGTGAGTAGATTGATCAGTGAGAGTAGTGTAGTGTGATCAGTGTGAGTAGTGTAGTGCGAGTAGTGTGATCAGTGAGTAGTATAGTGTGAGTAGTGTGATCAGTGAGTAGTGTAGTGTGATCAGTGTGAGTAGTGTAGTGTAGTGTGAGTAGTGTGATCAGTGTGATCAGTTTGATTAGAGTAGTGTGTATAGTAGGAGTAGTTTAGTATGTATAGTATGAGTAGTGTAGTATGAGTAGGGTGCATGATTCTGAGTAGTGTGAGCAGTTTGCGATCGTAAACACAGCCAGAGGCCACAGTTCATCATCACTCACCCTGAATGAAAGTGTATTGGTCAGACGAATACTTTCGGATGAGTTGGGTTGAGCCGCGTGTTTCAGTGGCTCACACACTCTACCTCAGGTGTCTTCAATAGAAAACTCCACTTCCTGTTTCAGCTCATCTTTGAGCTGATGCGTTTCCTGTCCACGCTGCTTTTAGCTCTTTCTAAGCACTTTCAACACTCACTTCCTCAAACTCATCAGCTGCAAAACACAAGAGTTTCCCTCATTCATCTCAGTTCATCTCAAGCTGTGTGAATATCATCTCTGTAAGACGCTCGCAGTGACTCTCAGACACACACCCTAACACTAGCACGGCTGAGATCACGATTACTTAACACATCACTCATTCATCTCAGAAACATCAAACTTCACAAGTGCACTCAACTCTAAACAAATGTGCTTTTTTACAGAACTTTAAATAGAATTCAGCTAATACGAAACTAAATAATGAGAAATGTCTTGGAAATGCAGTTCAGTAATTTTAATGCATTGCGCGTGCATTCTGAGCCTGAAGATCAACATGGTTGTATATTTATCTAGTGAATATTTCAGAATTCTGAATATTTCAGAATTTATATTCACTGTCCTGGGTTTATTTCCAAAATATTAAGTCCAAATAAATAAATATGATATATATCACAAGACAAAACACAGGCATCCCTGTAAGATGGACAATAATCTAAATGATCGTGAATTAAATAAAATTGAATTAATCAGTCAAGAGGCCAGGACAGAATGATCTTGTGTTTGGTTATGTCTGATATGTGCTTTCTGACAGCTGATGATATCTACTATTGACATATATCAATATGTACTGATCAATTATAGATATCAATTATAGAGCACAGTCTACATCTACACTAATTTAATCAAAAACACATTCAATATATTGTAAATATTCAGTCAAAAACAGAAATGAAATGTTGGCATGCCATTCTGGTTCCATGTTTCGATAATGAAAACAATTTGACATATTTCTGGGCACGTCCGGTTCAATATTATATGAATAAAAGCAAATCTGTGATCGAAAATAAATTCTGTGTTGAATCGCTAACGTACTATCCGAGTCCTGAAACAAAACCGGTTCGGACCCGCTTCAGAACGACCGACGGTCCACACACACACACACACACACACACACACACACACACACCTGGTTCGGCTGATCTCATGACGAATCTTCATGTTTCAATAACACGCATCTATTACAGCTGTCTTTTTTAGTCGAGCAGTTTGCTCCGCTTCTGTCGGCTCGGCTCGGCTCAGTTCGGCTCGGTTCGGGACTCACCTAAGCAGCAGAAGCGCAGTTCGGCTCAGTTCGACTCTCATCTCATCCTGAAGCTTCGGCTCATACAGTCTCACTCGGTTGTCATTCGGTCCGGCCGGTACCGGGACGCGATCAGGCTCGAGTTTCACTGCGCGGAACAACCGTCGCCGCTGCGTTCCGCCATCACGGACAGAAAGCAAGCAGGGGCTCCGAGCAGCTGCAGACGCGACGCGCGGACTGACGCCCAGCGGCGCGGAGCCGCATTACAACAACCGCGCTGACTGACACTGCAGATGCGGCTTCTGATCGGTCTGAATAAATAATAATATTCTGATTTTAATCGTTTTATTCGGTGTCTATTATCATCACGTCCGCCAGCGTCACTGTGAAGGTTGTGGCGAGCTGCTGAAGTGACGCATGACGTTGTCACGTGACACGCTTGTTTATGATGACTTCACAAGGATTTAAAAATTCAGTTTAACGTTATATATTTGTCCAAACGCAAATTAGTATGTCAGGCATGAACTCTTGGCGTTATAATGGTTTTTAAATAATATTATTTAACGAGCGCAAATATTCTAAAAACGTCTGTAAAAACACGAATATTGTGAAATAACGTAACAAAAATAGTGAAATATTACAATTTAAAATAGCTTTTTTTCTTTGTGAATATATAATAAGACGTAATTTATTTCTGGGATGAATATCGAATTTTCAGCATTATTGAAATATTTTAAATAATTGAGCAGTTAATCATTTTTGAAGATCATGTGACACTGAAGACTGGAGGAATGATGCTGGAAATACAGCGGAGCATCACAGAAATACATTACACTTTAACACAGATTCACACAGAAAACAGATGTTTTAAATGTTAATAATATTTCACAATTTGTACTGGTTTTTGTTTGTTCTTAAATAAATGCAGCCTTGGTGAGCGGAATATATATATACACACACACACACACACACACACACACACACACACAATATAAAGGAAATGATGTCACAGTGTGATTCACTTATATTCTTTATTTTTCTGCAAAATAATGTGAAGATAGTCTTAAAAAACGTTCCAACAGAAGCACCTATGCTTTCAGAACATTATTTACAACATACACAGTTTCCCTGTTTTTTAAAATAACCCAAAAATTAAAAGCAACAATCATACAAGTACATCTTAAAAATAGAGTGCGCTTATTTTGTTTCTTTTCATACCAAGACAACAGCTAGAGAAGAGCTCAAGCAGTGGATCTTTTCATCATATATATCTCTATATCTCTATATCAGACCTGAGCTGTTCTTCCAGTGCAGACGCTCAGCATCACACACACCTGCTTCTGTAAGATTAAACTGACACAGTCATCAGCGGACTCCATGTTTCACTAGCAGCGTCCGGCTGATAGACACACGCTCACAGCGCTGCGGTCAGGACCAGCATGCACTGCAGCTGACGAAACCATCATCATCATCATCATCATCAGCTGACGCTCGCCCCACAATCACAATCACAGACCAGAAGCAATGCTTGTCCCGTTTGATTAATGACCAGCGTTTCCAACATGACAGAAAATACAGGAGCATGTGACTTTATATCTTGCAATTCTGCATTTCTGTGCGCGTGTGCTATGAAGGAGTTAAACATAAACTGCATGCATTTATTATTTTGCTGCAAAGGATAATTTATCATATCTTTCCTTTGAGTTTACAAACAGCATTTAGTCAAAAAATGTGTGTTCCTCTGAATATGGCCTTGCTCAGGAGAATAAACGTGCAAATACAAGCAGAAGAGGAGAGAGAGCCGACGAGCACACACACACACACACACACACACACACACGAGACTGGTTAGTGTGGATCATCAGGAGCAGACTGAATGCTGGGACAGAACATCTGATAGCGGCTGTGTTCAGAACGGAGTACCAGCTCCCTGCACACTATATAGTGCACACTAATCTGTAAACACTTGAGCTGATTTCATGAGTTTTATATCATTGTTATTTCCCCATTTATTAATCTGAAGCTGCTTTGGAAAATCTATTTTGTATAAAGCATAATATCCATGTGTGTGTGTGTGTGTGTGTGTGTATATTTATATAGGGTTGGCCAAAAAATAAATGGCAATGCAGTTTTTTCATATCAGTTGATAATTATCACGATAAGTTTAAAGGCAATTTTTGATCAATGTCTGTAAAATGTATAACAAACTCGTGTTTGTATGGTGAAATATAACTATTTGAAATGTATTAAAATCCTTTGGTCTTCCATAGTAGTACATTTAGATCATGATCAGAGAAAAAACTAGAAATATAACTATATGGGGTTTATAGGTGTTAGTATGAAAATACTTTTAGTATAAATGCAGAAACACAATAGCTTAAATCACAAAAATACTGTAATTATATTACATTACTCCTTTAATACATTCAATACTTGAATAAATTAATAATAAAAAAATTGTAATTACTGTTATTTATTTATTACTGGATTTTAAAAATGTTTACTCAAGTACCAGATTACTCTTAATTTTACTATAATTTATTTTCAGTTAGTTCTGATGTAATTGCACTAATTACTGTTTAATTAATTTCTTTTTATAGTAACATTAAATATATATATATATATAAAACATTAGTTCATAAACGGTAAGGCATCATTAAGCATTTTTGCATCAGTTGCATGCGAGTTATATATAAAATAAATATATACATTTATTTTAAATTGAGCACAGGTGCATTCTGGGACACCGTCTCGGTGTGCCATTCTGAACACAGACACATTCAATCAAACGGATCACCTGAGTATTTCCCTGTCCGTCATTGGTCAGTCAGCCTGATAGCCCCGCCCCTGACTCACATGATTGGTTGAGACAGACACTGACGTCTCAAACAGATGGAACGCAACGATGACTCACGTCACTCTTAAGCGTCTGTGTAGGTTCTGTATTAACCTGCTGCGGTGCAGTGCATGCTGGGACTGAAGCACCTGAGAAGTGTTCGGTGGAGGCACGTGTCAGCGATATCTGTAACAGGAAGTGGATGGTGCGGCTTTGAAGCGTAGAATTAAAGGGCAGAAGCTCAGTTTAAGCGCATGTGCACAAGTGCATTCGTTAGCATGCGACTCAGACCCAGGTCACATGATCTGCCGGCGCTCTACCCAGAGTGCCACATGCACATCTCCGTCAGCGTCGCTCTTCGAGTCACTTGAGGTGGTCCGAGCGGAAGGAGTCCTCGACGGCGGGGTCGGCCAGCATCAGGTCCCCGTCTGACAGCATGCCCAGAGCCTCCAGCGCCAGCGGCTCGTCCGCAGAGAACGAGTCCATCTCGAAGCCCGGGACGGCCGACAGCGCGCTCGCGATCTCCTTCGACAGACCTGACGGAGAATCATCTGAGACACACACCACACGACCGGGATCAGGGTCACTGAGATCAGCACAGATCAAGCAGCACACACACTCTCCAGTAAACACAGTCGGTCAGTCCCTCACCGGTCAGGATGATGTTGGGCACGGCGTGCCGCCCGTCAGTGTAGCTCTGGTTCTGGCTCTGGTTCCTCGTCTGTTGTTCGGAGGAGTCCAGCATCTCCAGCAGTGCAGACTGACCCTGATACGAGCCGCTCTGAGCCTTCAGAACCCCAGAAGAACCACAGTCATGATTCAGAGCCTCCAGCTGAGAGTCCAGACTCAACTACACACCACAGGAACAGAGACGGTTAGTTACGAGTGTGTGTGTGTCTCTGTGTGAGTATGTGTGTGTGTGTTCTTACCTGCTGGCTCAGGTTCTGGTTCTGGCGTATCTGTAGGCCCAGGTTTGTGTCGTCCAGCAGAGAGTTCAGGAACATTGTGTCCTAAATGAGACAGAGGAGACTCGTCTGATAACGATGAAGCACATGGTATCATCACATCTGGACCACTGCTGTTCTACTATTCTTTATTTTAGTGCTTAAAACATATTTCAGATTCGTTTTGCAAAAGCAACACGTTATATTCCTGGAAGTCGGTCACTCACGCTGTACAGGTCCAGGTCTGCGCTGAGAGACGGTCTGATCTGCGGCTGCGTCTGCGCCTGTGCATGCGGCTGTGACGCGTCTGGGTTCTGGTTCGGCCACTTCAGAGGCTGCATCTGGAAGTTCTGCGTCTTGTGCAGATTCTGCATGTTGTGTAGGTGAAGCTGCAGCGTCTGCGGCGACGGGCCGAACGCATGAACCTGCTGCTGTCCGAAAGAATACGGAGAAAACCTCTGATCCATCTGCAGCCGACCGGTGTCCAGAGCCACACCCTGAGACAGACGCCGGCGGAAAACATGCATTAGAAAAAAAAAAAATCATAAACAATGTAGGATTGCATTAAACTAAAACTAGGATGCAACGAATATGTTTTTTACAAAGAAACATGCATGCAAAAAAAGGGGAAAAAATGCATGCATTTGACAGGCCTTTTAATGCTTTATTTATATTGAGACATTTAAGACCTTAAATTTCATACTTTTTTTTTCTCTTCTCTTCATGTTTTTTTTTTTTGCACACATCTATTTTTAGCTGGGAAAAAAGGAAACAACACCTCCTTTCTGTCATCCTCTATATCATACCTGCTGAGAAGTGTGTGTGAATGAGTAATTCTGTGTAACTCTGTGTGTGTGTGTGTGTGTGTGAGAGAGAGAAAGTAACTGTTTTGTACTTTAACTATGTGTATGTGTGAAACTGTGTGTGTGTGTAACTGTTTGGTGACGGTGTTTGTGTGTGTAACTGAGTGTGTTAGTGTGCGTTCACCTGTGTGATGGAGCTGAGGGTGGAGGAGGTGGGTGAGAACTGTTTGGGGTGATGTCTGCGTGTGTCTGGAGGCAGGGTCACAGGGGTCAGCTGCGCTCGTCTGCGCGGAGACGTGTTCATCTGCGGAGGGAAGGAGCCCGGAGCGCTGTAAGTGCTGTTACTGACAGACGACTGCAGCGATTGGCTGCTGAACGATGACCTCAGTGAGGGGGAGGAGCTTAACGAAGACTGGAGGGAGGGGTTGCTCAGGGACGAGTGCAGGGAGGCGGAGCTCAGCGAGTTGGGGAACGAATGGCTGCTGAGAGACGATTGGATGTTGGGGTTGCTAAGTGATGACTGGAGGGAGGGGTTACTGGACGCACCCTGCAGAGACGGCAGACCTGCACACACACACACACACACACACACACACGTTCTTTCAGAATACAGTCCTTCCTGGAAAATGAGCTAAATGAGAGCTAAACTTCACAGATCACCTTACACTTAACTCTGGACTGTGATTGGTCAATGAAAGCATTCTTTATGATCGAGACAAATGTTGATTAAGTGTTGCATCAATAAGGACAATAAATTGGTATTAATGTTTCTTTGAAAGGATTTTCTTTTTTTAATGAATAAAAACAAAGCACCAGTAGGTGGCGGCAGGTCCCTGTCATAATGAGTGAGTCATTGAATCATTTATTCACCTGATTCCTTCAAAGTGCTCATTCTTTTATAAATTAAGCAAGTTTTTGTGACTGATTCACTCGATTCAGTCAAACAGCTAATTCTTTCATAAATGACCGATCACCCATCTTTGAGTGAATCACTGATTTGTTAAAAACTTGAACTGAACTGATCAGAATAATGTTTTCAGAGCTCCTTCAAAAGCAGAATTTGACTCGGTCTCATATTTGAATGTGTTTGCATCATAGATTCTGTTATTGTCCTGGTCATTACAGTGAATCAGTATAGTACTCGTGACAGAAGTACTATGAATCAGAGTTGGGAGCATGTTTTGGCTCAGTGCATGTGTCTGCACCTGTGGAGTGGAAGCCGCTGGGGCTGTGGATGCCGAGCTGCGTGAGGGTGCAGGTCAGGTTCCCCGTGCTTCCTCCGCCGCTCAGGGACAGGTATCCCGGCTCGTCCGGGTCCAGCGGGGTCGGCAGCGGGGACGGGAAGTGCAGGCTGGACAGATCCGGCAGAGAGCCGCCTGTATTCAGCACTGTTGGGCCGTGAGGAGCGCCGCCCTGCTGGTCCGGAGACGGAAACACACTGAACACAAACACAGGAGCGAGGAGTCAGATAATGATGCTGAAGACCAACACCAGACATGGACATCACAGCAGGAACAGACTAAAGAGACGAAGACCTTAAAACAGGAAGCAGCGTCTTCAGCGGACACAGATTATATCATCACCACACACAGTTTCAATACAAACACAACTAGAACATGATCCAAAAACACATTATCACTCGGAGCTCATTCTGTCAGAGCAGCGCACAATCTTTTATTTGATAAATGCTTTAATAACAGATCGCTGCTGTAGCACATAAGACAGAAAGAGCAGAAAACCAGAATAAAAAACCCCTCAGACAAGAAATACAGTCATCCCATAAACCACTTAACCAAGTACGAGTGTGTGTGTGGGTAAGAGAGAGAGAGAGCGAGAGAGAGAGAGAGAGAGAGTGTGTGTGTGTTTGTGCGTGTGAGAGAGCGAGAGAGAGTGTGTGTGTGTGTGTGTAAGAGAGAGAGAGAGAGAGAGAGAGAGAGTGTGTGTGTGTTTGTGCGTGTGAGAGAGCGAGAGAGAAAGAGAGAGAGTGTGTGTGTGTGTGTGTGTGTGTGTGTAAGAGAGAGCGAGAGAGAAAGAGAGAGAGTGTGTGTGTGTGTGTGTGTGCGTGCGTGAGAAAGAGAGAGAGAGAGTGGGTGTGTGTGTGTGTGTGAGAGAGCGAGAGAGAAAGAGAGAGAGTGTGTGTGTGTGTGTGTGTGTGTGTGTGTGTGTGTGCGTGCGTGTGTGAGAGAAAGAGAGAGAGAGAGTGTGTGTGTGTGTGTGTGTGTGTGAGAGAGAGACAGTGTGTGTGCGTGTGAGTGAGTGTGTGTGTTAACACGCTGAATTAGTGCTGAGTAGAGATGCACTGAATCTGATCTCTGTTGCTAAGTGTCAGCTAAACAATACTGTGGACTGAAGATCTTGACCAAGATCATTATACTGATTAGAACTGACTTGTAAACAGTTTTTTATTTTATTTTTCTCGCTCTCTCCCTCACACACACACACACACACACACTCTCTCTCTCTCAGGTGTGAATGATTGACAGATGCTGTGAGCAGGCGTGTGATTGGCCGGTCAGACTCACGTGATTCCAGGCACCTCACAGGACTTTGGTCGTGAAGAGAGCAGCGGCAGCTGAAGAGAGGAGCAGAAACACACTGTGTTGGTCAGGGACACACACACACACTCACACACACACACGTAGCATGAGCTGCGTTCACACCTTCCTGGAGTCCCAGGGTTTGAGGCGTGCGTCATCAGGGCTGTTCTCCTCGATGGGAGCAGGATATGAGAAGACTGCAGGAGGAACAGAAGCTCATCAGCAGAGACTCAAACACACATCTAACGAGCGTCTCACACACACACACACACACACACGAGTGTCACTGACCGGACCGTCTGCCCGGCGCCGAGAGCCCTGCTGCAAACGGATCTCCAGCCGGAGGATTCATCACACTGGTGTGCAGCGCCGAGTCCGAGTTAGTCCTGCACACACACACACACACACACACACACACTCAGAGCCGTGTGATTCACTGAAGATCCGGACCGCAGTCCATCAGAACAACACCACGCTCAAGAACACTCGACACGAGTCAGAAACACCTCACCTGTCCCAAACCAGGCTCTGAGAATCACGACAATAGTCAAGACTTCATTAACTCTTCAATTAGAACAAATACATTTTGAAACAAAAACCATCAAAAGTCACTCAAAATAAATCATTAAGATAAAAATTAACATCAAAATAAAATACTTACTAAAAACTAATTACATTATAAAATTTTACAATTAAAAAATCTAATTTACAATAAAAACAAATCAAAATAAAACACTAAAATATAAGTAAATCATTAAAATGTTATTTAAAACAAATTAAATCATAACAATTTTACAAATCGTAACAAATAATTTTAAAATAAAAGTCACAAAAAATAAATCAAAGACGAAAAATCTAAATCTAAATTAATAGCTTTTAAACAAAAATATAAATTAAACACTTATTGAAAGTGATTAAACCATAAATTTAAATTCAAAGGAACAAATAATAAAAAAAAAAAAAAAAAAAAGAAAACACTAAAGTGTAAGAAAAGCATTAGAATGTTACATTTATAAATAAAGAAAATTCAAATTAAATCAATATAAATTGTACAAAGCATAAAATATATATATATATTTTCCCAAATGTTGAGAAGCCGTGAGCAGAGGAGTGGACAGGGGCTGACTGGACTGGACTGGACTGGACTGGACTGGACTGGTCACCTGTTGAGCGCTGTGGCCGGCAGCTGCTGGAATATCTGGCTCTTGTCCGTCTCAAAGCTACTGTTCCAGTTCCTTCATGAGCGACAGAGAGACCTCCGTTACTTCCAGAAGAGAAGAAGAGCAAACTCAAGAGAAGAGCAGCTTTACCAAAGAACAGGAGGAGCGGAGGATAGGAAGAGCAGGACGTGAGTGTGTGTGTGTGTGTGTGTGATGCTCCTGATCATCATCATCACTATCTGCTGAAATCAGCTCGGTCTGAACACAGTGATTGGTCCAGAAGATCAGAATCAGACAAAGACACGAGGAACAGAAGCAGAGAGCAAACTCAACGAGAGAATCGCCAGAACAAGAGTCTTCTCACACACCGCAGCAAGAGAGACACTACACACACACACACACACACGCACACACACACACACACACACATGAGCACGTTACCTTCTCCAGCTGGGGTCAGGGGGCGGAGACAGATACACAGAGCTGCTGTGAGAGCTGTCCACCTGAGGTCAGAGGTCAAGGACATCATCATGATAACTGGGTTCACAGTTAAACCTGCAGAGAGACGGTCAGGGAAGGATACTTGTCTCCTGTAGGGTCTGCTGGGAGAGATGAAGTGTCTGTCTCTGTGAACACGCTCCACCAGACCATGATGCCGTGTGGAGCGACTGGAGTCCAGCGGAGAGTGATACGAGCCCTGACACACACACACACACACGGGTTTACATGAGCGGTGATGAGCTGCTGCGGATGCACCTGGACACACACACACACACACACACACACACCTGCAGCTCCGAGGCGTTCCTGCACATCTGGTTGACGTTGGGCAGAGATCCGCCGTAATACTGGCCCTGAGTTCTGGTCAAGCGGACCTTCTGCGCCTGAATCTGACACACAACACGAGAAATCATTCAAATCATCTGCACACGTGACATCCCACAATGCAACACGCTCGACTTGACCTTCATTTCCAGTATGACAAATGAACAGGAAGTCATTATCAGCTCTGACATTCACTTGACTCATTATCTGACTTCCAGAACATAAGATATGTTTGTACAGGGGTTTCTGATCTGATGAAAACAGTCAATCATTTAATCATACAGATGGAAAAAAATATTTTAAAATAAACACCATCAAAATTACATTTACTAAAAAAAATACAATGTAAAGTCAAACTCATATATCATTTGTAAAAACTCTATTATTAAAGGTTTTTAAACCACGAAAAAAGTTGAAATGGATACAATTCTGCAAAATAAATAGTGAAATCGAAATAAATTAATCAAACTAAAATATTTTAAATAAAATGTAAACCACAAAAAATGTAATATGTCAAATCAATCATTTAATAAAATAATTTAAAAATATATATTTTAAATAAAACACTTCCACGTTCCACTTCCAAGTTGTAACACATACAATTAAAAATATAAATAATTTGACAATGAAAAAAAATATATAAAATACTAAAAATTAAACCATAAAACTGTAAATATTAATACATAATTTTTTAAATAAAAACAAATACAAAAATAAAAACCAACAAAATTAATTTAAAAATAAAAAAACTATTAAAATTATCCAAGCAATTACTAAAATATAATATAATATATATTTTATTGAAATATTGAGGCGATATCTCAGTTAATGTTTTAACTGAAAGAGGATGGGGCTGACAAAAATGTTTGGGAGTCACTGCATTATTGGATTAATAATGATGTTCTGTTTAAACAAGAGTTAACATCTGTTTAACCTGGGGTTAAAAATACACATTGACTACCGAGAGCTTCAGAGAGCAACCATTGACTGTCTAGAGCCGTCATGAAGAATACACACACCACCAAAACATGTCTATATGATAACAATAACTCACGCCTGAGCTCTCGATTCCCTTTCTGAGTCTAAGAGTGTGTCTCAAGGTCAGAGGTCATCAACACCCGCCTCTGCTGCTTGTTTTCATCATTAATCGAACCAAACCATCAAAGTGCCTCGGACAGATATGATTCACAAACAAAATGATGCAACAATGTAACAATGAATGTAACAATTTTAAATAGCAAAATTAAAATAGTTTTGAACACGTATTAAACCTTTATTAAATGATATGCAAATACAAAATATAAATTAAAACACTTTTTTTATTTTTGCATTTGCATATCATTTAATAAAGGTGTTAGTAAGTGTTCAAAACAATCAAAGTAAATGCTAAATAAAATAAAATAATATATATTATTAATTTAATGACAGGATGCTAAATTTAAAATATCAATAATTTAAGTTTTAGTATGTGATTAATTTTAATACAAATAAAAACAAATCAAAATAAATATTAAAATAAACTAAATTAATTAAATCACTTAGCAAATATTAATTTAATGATAGGATGCAAAATAATTTAAAACGATTTAATATTGTAATTTATTTATTTTTAATTATACATTTAAAATTAAAATACAGCTAACTAAAATCTAATTAAATCAAATTACATTAAATCAAACAAATAAACAAAATATCTGATTCAGTTATTGATGATCACGGTCACTGATGAGGTGAAAAGTGTAGAATCATCAGGGACTAGTAAAACTAGTAAAGTCGAGGGTCAGTGGTCAGTGTGACACACACACACACACACACACACACACAGAGAGAGAGACGTGCTATAGTAAGTTACGAGTCCACTAAATGTGTTTAGTGGCTGACAGCAGATATAGAACATCAGACTGTGAGGTTTTTGACAGACACGCTCAGATTAAAGACCTAACTCTCAAATATCGCTTGATAGTAAACGAGTGAAGTGTGTGAGGAGCTCATGCTAATCTGATGCTAACCGCTTCCGGTCTGAGAGACTCCTCAAACTTACGCTCGCATTAAACGCGCTTTTACTGTCGTTTGCTGTCTGTGCGCCTCTAATAACACCCGTCATGTAATCCAAACGCCTTTAACGTCTTTCAACGATCCAGTTTTCGAGATATCCGCGTTATTTTCGTTAGCTTCCATTAGCTAGTGCGGTACTACCTGCTCGGGCGCGCTGACGAGAGAGAGAAGCACGGATTTGAGACTCTTTCCGTGTGTGTGTGTGTGTGTGTTACCCGGGTGGAGGTGAGGTCCATCATGACCTCCTGGAACGCCGCGGTCTCCTCCGCTTGTCTCTGTGTGTGAAGCGCGATCTTCTCGCTGAACTTTCGCGGGTTTGAGGCGCAGGACGCGGGAACAGAGCCGCCGTGATCCGGTCCACACGCAGCTCCCGCGGAGGACATGATGAGCGGAACACCGAGCTCACACACACAGAAGAACCGACCGACGGACACACATACACACACACTGACAGAGCGAGAGAGAGAACGAGAGAGAGACGGACGCGAGCCCTCTAGGGGCACGAGAGAGACTTACTTACTTACACACACACACACACACACACTCTCTTTAAGAAGTAAACAAACACACACATTTAACACATAACATACACTCACACACACTCACTTAGTTACAAATGACCTGCTCTTATCATATGATCATGAGTGTATCTCTCTATTAGTTTTATTGGATCTTAGTGCTGCGTTTGACACAACTGACCACAACATTCTTTTGCATAGACTTGAACACTTTGTTGGCATCAGTGGAAGAGCATTAGCATGGTTTAAATCGTACTTTTCGTAGCAGTGAAT
Organism: Carassius gibelio; assembly: GCF_023724105.1. Lineage (NCBI taxonomy): Eukaryota > Metazoa > Chordata > Actinopteri > Cypriniformes > Cyprinidae > Carassius > Carassius gibelio. The sequence continues at coordinate 672,894 of NC_068386.1, read as the reverse complement.
GAAGATGTATCATATCGATCAAAAGTGCAGTATGGAGTACATCAGGGGCGGCGTTAGGGGTGGGCTAAGGGGGCTGGAGCCCCGAATGTTTTCAGTAAAGCCCCGAATGTTTTTATTACCACCATGTCATCAATGAGTTTTCATGCCCAATAAAGTAATTATTATATTATATATATAGTATACCAATTAATATATTAGAATTTAAATAAATATCTCTCGACTCTCGTGTCTGTCAATTTACGCGTTGTCATTCACACTCGACGAAAACCGCCCACTGAGGCTACTGTTTCTGACTGACATGTAAATTGGCCAACCATCGATGAGCGTTTGTACTATCCAGCCAATGAAATGAGATCTTTTGGAGGCAGGCGGTTTGTTGGCGTGTAGTATTTTACTAGATCAATTTATTTGAAAATAAAATGGATTTTTCAAAATTCTTCAAAAAAAAAAAAAAAAAAAAGGAAGTAAAACACCGCAGCCAACACTTGAGCGCCAAGATACAACAGCTTCAGGTATCTGTAACTTTTAATCATAGTATTATATTTCTTTTTCAGGTTTTAAATTGTGTCTGATTTAACGTTACATTTTGAACATCTAACGTTAACAGTTAACGGTTGCGAAGCACAGTCTTTAGGACACACACACACACACAGAGCGGTTATAATGTTTTCTTAGCATGGTCTGTGGCAATATACAAGATAATAAAAAAAGAAATGGTTCGAAAAAAAAGCATGTTGTTGTGCTCTGCAGCAGCACACAGCAGTGTTTACTGAATAAATTTGATTGAGTAACTTTTAGCGTACTTTTTTCTGAATGAATCATCCGTTTCAAACGAATCCATTGACTGACCGACTCACTCAGGCAGTGACATGCCGCCACCTAGTGGCAAAGTACCATTCCATTTTTTTTCATAATTTCATATTTCTGTATTCCAAATGTTATATTTGATACATTAGCCTCATAATATTATTTATGCAATTTGTAAGTTCTGTGTACGTGCTCCTTAAAAAATATAAGTGTACAGAGCCCTGCGTTTATAATTTTTTATAGTGCATCGCGCTATCAAGGTTGGGGGTTAGATTCCCCGGGAACAGATGATATGTAAAGATTGATAGCCTAAATGCACTGTAAGTCGCGTCTGCTAAATGCATAAATTTATTTTAAATATACTTGGCTTTAAGTGTACATAAACACAGAGATAAAGTCCTTTGACCAATATATCTTTGTAGAGTAAGAGTATGTCAGTGCACTATGTTTGCTATCCCTGTTCTACAGGACGAGTGTAGCCAGTCAGGCTTGATTGGAAAAGAAAAGAAAACCGAGATAGAGACAAAAAAAAAGTGAGATAGAGACACAACATCAGCATATGTGTCAGGATACATGGGTTAAACTTTAAATAAAATGTTTTAAATTTGTTTTTTGTTTTTGTTCTTATTGTTTTTGTATATTTTAAACAAGGTAAATCTTATTTTTAAAATAAAATTTATTAAAATAAAAAGTCACATATATGGATTTTTCTGGGCTAAGCCCGGGATCTCCACTCACCCCAGAACCACCCCTGGAGTACCTCAAAGCCGCTACTCTTCACGCTTTATATGTTACCCATGGGAGATATCATCAGGAAACATGGTGTTAGCTTTCACTGTTATGCTGATGATACTCAGCTATATAGAACCATAGGGTTCTTTACTCAACTCCAAAGAACCTTTTATGCTAAAAAGGTTCTATAATGACAAGAAAGAACCCTTTTGGCACAAAGGGTTCATATCTTGAATTCTGTGATCATTCACATGCATTTATAAATGCTTTTGAATACACCGAATAACGCAGTGAAAGAACGCACTCAAAATGCACACGCGCACTATTATGACATCATCATGTAACTTTACATTAGCCTAGATGCCTACACTTTTTAGGCACGATTTGTTTAGTTTTTTAATAAACTTGATACTGTTAAAAGGCACATCATTGAAACAAAAAATACAAGTTCACATTTCACACCTAAACAAGCGTGGAAAACGTAATTAGAACTAGCTACTTAATTAGTTAAAAATGCCTATCCATATACAGCTAAGATTTGCGAACCCCAAACTGACTCAAATGATTCGCGATCCCGCTACGAACTCCCGAACTGACTCAAATGATTCGCGATCCCGCTACGAACTCCCGAACTTATTCAAATGATTCGCAATCCCCAATTTGACTCGAATGATTCGCTATCCCGCTCCAACTCCCAAACTGGAGTCAGATGACTCAAATGATTCACGATCCCGCTACGAACTCCCGAACTGCTTTAAATGATTTGCGATCCCCAAACTGACTCACATGATTCGCGATCCCGCTACGAACTCCCGAACTGCTTTAAATGATTCGCGATCCCGCTACGAACTCCCGAACTTATTCAAATGATTCGCGATCCGCAAATTGACTCAAATGATTTGCGATCCCGCTTTGAACTCCCGAACTGACTCAAATGATTCGATCGCGAAACCACTACGAACTCCCGAACTGACTCAAATGATTAGCGATCCCAATACACATAATGCTATAAAAGTGTGCACATAGAGAGAAATAAACAGCAGATGTTCATGTTAACAACTTCTTTAACTTGAGCAAACGCTGCTAATACACCTACATTTGTTAATAAAGTAAATATAACGAAAACATGAATGTTTTAATGCTACTGAATAAAAATAAACGATCCACGTGAAAGTCTCTGCTCATCATGACAGGACCTGGATCAGTGAGCTGCGTCTCGGGCCGATGACGTCACTTCCAGGGAGTCATGTTGTACACGCCCCCGTCCCTTGACTCCACCCCCACGTCAAAACAGTGCCACAAAGAGAGACGTGCAGAAAAGCAAAGCGCAAAGGGAAAATGGTATCGCAAGCTCAAACTAGACTGACACACAAAATAAAAGCAGCATTGCAAACAAATTAATAGATATGACCATGGAAAATATTTATTGCAAAATCATTGCTTTCGCGCTGTTTCATTTGTTTTGCAATTCTTAATTTTTGTTTGCAAAAAGCAAATGTATTTTACTTTAAATTTGTTTTTATTGTTTTTGTATATTTTAAACAAGGTAAATCTTTCTGCTTTATTAAAATAAAAAGTCACATACATGGATTTTTCTGGGCTAAGCCCCGGATCTCCACTCACCCTAGAACCACCCCTGCATAACACACACATTTAGCACATAACATACACTCACACACTCACTAAAGAGACCGTTACAAATGACCTGCTCTTATCATCGGATCGTGTGTGTATCTCTCTATTAGTTTTATTGGATCTTAGTGCTGCGTTTGACACAATTGACCACAACATTCTTTTGCATAGACTTGAACACTTTGTTGGCATCAGTGGAAGAGCATTAGCATGGTTTAAATCGTACTTATATGACCGCCATCAGTTCGTAGCAGTGAATGAAGATGTATCATATCGATCACAAGTGCAGTATGGAGTACCTCAAGGCTCAGTACTAGGGCCGCTACTCTTCACGCTTTATATGTTACCCTTGGGAGATATCATCAGGAAACATGGTGTTAGCTTTCACTGTTTTGCTGATGATACTCAGCTCTATATTTCATCGTGGACCGGCGAAACATGCCAATTAAAAAAATTAACAGAATTCATAGTCGATATAAAAAACTAGATGACGAGTAAATTTTTTCTTACTGCTAAATTCTGAAAAAACAGAGGTGTTAATTTTAGGACCTAAAAACTTCACTAGTAATAACCTAGAACACTGTCTAAGACTTGATGGTTGCTCTGTCAATTCTTCGTCATCAGTTAGGAACCTAGATGTGCTACTTGATCGCAATCTTTCCTTAGAAAGCCACGTTTCTAGCATTTGTAAAACTGCATTTTTCCATCTCAAAAATATATCTAAATTACGGCCTATGCTCTCAATGTCAAATGCAGAAATGTTAATCCATGCATTTATGACTTCAAGGTTAGACTATTGTAATGCTTTATTGGGTGGTTGTTGTGCACGCTTGGTAAACAAACTACAGCTAGTCCAAAATGCAGAAGCAAGAGTTCTTACTAGAACCAGGAAGTATGACCATATTAGCCCGGTCCTGTCCACACTGCACTGGCTCCCTATCAAACATCGTATAGATTTTAAAATATTGCTTATTACTTATAAAGCCCTGAATGGTTTAGCACCTCAGTATTTGAATAAACTCCTTTTACATTATACTCCTCTACATCCGCTACGTTCTCAAAACTCAGGCAATTTGATAATACCTAGAATATCAAAATCAACTGCGGGTGGCAGATCCTTTTCCTATTTGGCGCCTAAACTCTGGAATAACCTACCTAACATTGTTCGGGAGGCAGACACACTCTTGCAGTTTAAATCTAGATTAAAGACCCATCTCTTTAACCTGGCTTACACATAACATACTAATATGCTTTTAATATCCAAATCTGTTAAAGGATTTTTAGGATGCATTAATTAGGTAAACCGGAACCGGAAACACTTCCCTTAAACCCGATGTACTTGCTACATCATTAGAAGAATGGCATCTACGCTAATATTAGTCTGTTTCTCTCTTGTTCCGAGGTCACCGTGGCCACCAGATCCAGTCTGTGTCCAGATCAGAGGGTCACTGCAGTCGCCCGGATCCAGTACGTATCCAGACCAGATGGTGGATCAGCACCTAGAAAGGACCTCTACATCCCTGAAAGACAGCGGAGACCAGGACAACTAGAGCCCAGATACAGATCCCCTGTAAAGACCTTGTCTCAGAGGAGCACCAGGACAAGACCACAGGAAACAGATGATTCTTCTGCACAATCTGATCTTTGGGAGGCTTCAAATACTGAGTGATTGAGTATATGATGAGGAACGTGTCAATCACAGTGAGGAACACCATCAGTCGTTTATTATGGTCAAATACTGCCATAAACACTTTAGCTGTGAACATAACAAACATTGAAACTGTTCTCATGACCAATGTTTCTCTGATAATACAGACCTGTGTGTGTGTGTGTGTGTGTGTCTCTGTTTCTGTGTGTGTGTGTGTGTGTGTGACTGCTGCAAGATCAGGATACAGAACCAATGCAATTCAGATTGTAACTGTCAAATACTGAAGCACTTCAAAGAATATATATTAATATAAAATCCAACTGCATGAATGATATTCAAACTTAAACAGCAGAAAATGACAAACATTGCTACTAGTATATTATACTCATGAGGAGTCTGTTAGTATGCTTTCTGATTACTTTTCATGAATCAAAACAAAAAGAAAAGCAGAAGTCAAACTGATAAATGATTGATTAATGAACACATGGCAGAAAATGCAATCATAATTAAATTATTATTATTATTATTATTTTTCAGTGTTCGGAAGATGCAGTTAAAGTTACTATTTATTTAGTTTATAATGTTCTATGTACGTGTATGTACTGGAAGATATATTTTTGAAAGAGCTGCTCATAGACGTTTACATTTATTATTTCATGTTCCTTTCAATTCATTCCTTGTTTATTTTTTCTTCATTCTCTCTTAACCCCATCAAAAATGATCATCTTTTTAAAATTTGAATTCTAAATCTCTAATTATGCTATTTTTTGCTATGTTTCCATCCACTTGTTGTGTGTATAATTATTCCAGGCCTCTGAGCTCATGCACCTCACTTTTTGAATGGAAAAGCATTATTTGTGGACTCGTGAACGGAGAGTAATCAGGCCTACGATGAATCAGTTGCAAAAAGAAACCGCATTTTTTTGGTGCATAATCTCAGATTTCAGACTTTGCTGAACAGGACGGCAGTGACCAGAGCGAAGCCGGTGAGGAGGAAAGCCACTTTATGGATGCGATGCTTCGGGGAGCCGGACTCCTGCCACACGGACTCCAGCACACACACGTTGATGAAGATCCCAGCCGTCAGACCCTCCACAGCGCAGCGCAGCAGCTGGACCTGAGGACCGACGGTCAGCCCGTCCAGCGCCAGCCCAGCCCCGATCCCAGCCGGACACGAGACGGAGAACAGCAGCAGAGCGCCGGCCACCAGCGTCCGGCGGAGAGCGTGATGGGTCAGATGCACGGCCAGACTGAAGGCCACGAGGGCCTCGTACAGCATCAGCGCCACACAGGTCTCCAGCAGCGGCTGGCGCTGGCTGCCCACGCTCACACCCTCCAGGAACGCTCGCACACACACACAGAAGAGCAGCAGGAACACACGCAGACCCTCATCCACAGCACACCTGGACACACTCCTTCTGGAGCGCTCCTCACAGTCCACCAGCGCCTGCTTCTCCAGAGACACGTCACACGTCTGCTCTCTGAACGCCAGCAGCATCTGCTCCACCACAAACACCAGCAGGAAGCCCATGGCCAGGACGAACTCGGCCAGAGGGTAGTGAAGCTGCGCACAGACACAGATTTACTTGATCACACACTGATTTCATTACAATGGGGACAAACATTGGTGCTGCTTCATATTTCTGTACGGACCATGATACATTTGTAATCATATTCTATTTCAGATAAATGCTGTTCTTTTGAACTTTCTGTGCATGCTAAAAAATATGCAATATAATTTTTGTGCAGTGCAACTGTTTTCAGCATTGATGATAATCAGAAATGTTTCTTGAGCAGTAAATCATCATATCAGAATGATTTCTGAAGATCATGTGACACTGAAGACTGGAGGAATGATGCTGAAAATACAGCGGAGCATCACAGAAATACATTACACTTTAACACAGATTCACACAGAAAACAGATGTTTTAGATTAGAATAATATTTCACTATTTCTAGTTTTTTTTTAACAATAAAAGCAGCCTTGGTGAGCAGACTTCTTTATAAAACAGGTAATCATCAGAAATGGCTCACGGTGATGTGCAGACGGCTGAAGGTGTCTCTCGTGTGGTTCAGAAAGTCTGGAAGAAGCTCCAGCAAACAGGAAGCCAGAAAAACCCCGCAGGCCAAACACGACGCCAGACTCAAGATCCTCTGCCGAGAGCCTGGAAACACACACACACACACACACACAGAGAGAGAGAGAGAGAACAGGCTTCATTTACATAGTACAGTCATGAGAAAGTTCCTATTTTCGTTTTTGTTTATACTAGAGTGAAGTGTGCTTCATCATCATCATCATCAGACCTGGGTCTGAGCTGAAGCGTGTCGCTCGTCTCATGACACACACAGGACTGAATCCACACAGCAGACTGAAGCTCAGCATCAGCACCAGTGTGAGGAGCTTGATGTGAAGAAGTCCAGGAGCGACACCTGGGGAGGTCCAGTCGGAGTCCATCAGGACCTCACCTGCATCACACCTGAAAACACCATCACCATCATCATCACCATCACCATCATCATCTTCACCATCACCATCATCACCAACACTGACAGACCTCAGCACAGTTCAGCAGGGCTTACCAGTACACAGACTGAAGCTGATGATCTGAGCTCTGTGCTGCTGAGTCTCTTCTAGTCCAAACTTCTGAACAAACAAACGCACTTCAACTCAAACTAACCGGACTTTAAATCACAAGCGACGGCGAAGAATGACTGCTATTCTCACACTAACGAGCTTGTTTTCTAGAAACCTGGTGTTTTGTTCGTTTTGAATATGTCAGATGCACACTCGAGCTTTGGGTTTCTGCTGAGGATTGTTCCAGTATGTGCTCCGCTTCTTTTTCCTGTTTTCGGGAAAGTGACGGTGAGTCACCTTCTCCGAATCTGATTCAGTTCAATTCAGTGAACGAGTCGGTTGTGTAAATGATTCAGAACTCGTTTGCTGATGTCGGAATCGCATACTAGTAAACGACTATTATTTTTTTATCATTATCTCTTTCTACAGCAATAAAATAGAAAGAATAAGATGCTTAGTATGCGGTTCCGAATTCAACATAGAAACTCAATCGATTCGTTAAAAAGATCCGACTCAAAAGATCGACTCATTTGCGAAACGTGTGTCAATATGAGTCACAGTTGTCCACAACTTGTCCAAACATGCTCAAGGAACATTATAGACATGAAAGCAATGCCTGTAGCCAGTGATTATTATTATATACCATGGTAATGAATTAATTCCACTATCACCATTAAATTTACTTTGCCTTTTAGTACTGCTGGACATTACACCAAACATTATGTAAGCAGTCCGAGTCGAATTGCATAAACATAATCAATAGTTGAGATTGATACTAGTGAAGAACATCGATTGATTGTTTTTAACACTTTAACAACACAACACATTAACAACACAACACAAGAACAAATTAAAGTCACTTTTCCTTGCTCTCGTCGATATTATTTTTTACTCATGATTGTTAATAGAAAATCTTCCCCATCAATCTCTATAAAATGATTACTAATTATGTTTACGAAAAATAAATGCATTTATAAAATAATTTTGTTTACGTAACCACAAACTAATGTGATTGGTCCATCCTTAGATGTGCGGAGAAAAGTAACAGGTATCAAGTGACCTCACCGTGTACGTGTTTCAAAAGTCTGAAGAATAATTTAAACCTGTATAGCGACAGTGAGGAACTTTAATACGCATCTAAGTGAAAACAAACAGTCAAGAATTAACGTGGAATAATTGTTTTAAAAATATTTTCCTACGCGTGTCACGCTATTGGTCAGCGTCTCTCCAGAGCCCCGCCCACACGCTGAACGCGGATGTGAATTACACCGAATCAAATGAACCAGAAGATCCGGATCCGAACGGAGAAATATCCGCGTTTATCCTCGCAGAATAAACCGAGCACGCGTGTGTGAAGGATGCGAGAAGCAGATATTGTGTCCGGGGACGTCAAATCCACCGAGCGAGTGAGTAAAACGTGCAGAAACCCCTATAAACACGGTTTGTTTACAGTGATTGACAGCTCGGCTTCACCTGACACAGACACACACTGTAGTGATCACACTGTTGTTATACTGCTTCTGCTGCTGTAATCTGATCTAATCTTCAGTTGTGTGCTTCTCCACCTGTTTAATAACACATGCTGGTCTCCTATGTGTCCTGTGATACGAAACTAAACACGTATATAGCTAAAAAGGATCTTCTGTAACTGACTTTATAATGTGATAATTAGTCATTTTAAAGTGAGTTTACTGAACTGAAGCGAAGCGTCTCTTATTCCTGAGCACATTAAGTCAACAATAAATCTAAATGCTTACCAGGATGTTCACATCCTCCCACAGACAGAGAGAGAGAGAGAGAGAGAGAGAGAGAAACACACAGAGCGAGAGAGAGAGAGAGAAAGAGAGAGAGAAACACACAGAGCGAGAGAGAGAGAGAGACAGGTAGGGTTCTTGTTGAAGCTCCTCCTCCTGCTGCTGCTCACGTGTCACTGAACCTGAGAGACTGGCTGTTTACTTCTACACTGTAAAACATGTTTGTCATTTTAGACAAAGAGCTATAGACAAAGCTATTTTTTTCATGCACTGGTCAGTTTGGAGAAGTGTTTTTTCTTTTAATTGTGGAAAGAAAACATCCAAAATCCACATTTCTGTGTTTTATATATATATATATATATATATATATATATATATATTATTTATTTGTGCTTGTAGACTTCAATTGTGGTAGATATCAGTAAAGGCTGTGGGTTTGTCCTTCACTTCATCAGCTGAACTAAGTTGTGTCTGTGGTAGGATGCCGAGGAGGTTCTGGAGAGCGGTCTGCTCCTGGACGAGTCCTGCTCTGGAATACTGTACGCTGGACACACGGAGGAGTGGAGCGTCCAGCCGCACTCTGTGAGTCACCACAGGAATGATTCAACCAAAAACCTCCCTTAGCTGAAAATATGCTCATCCTCAGGTCATCAGAGATCAGGATGAGTTTGTTTCTTCATCAGATCTGGAGAAATGTAGCATTGCTTCACTTGCTCTGCAGTGAATGGGTGCCGTCAGAATGAGAGTCTGATAAAAACATCCCAATAATCCACAGCACTCCAGTCCATCAGTGAACATCTGGAGAAGACAAAACCTGAAACACATCCAGCATTAAGATGATTTTAACTCAAACACATAGAGTCCATAATCCAGAATAACACTTCCTCCAGTGAAAAAGTGTTCGGTCTGAATCAGGAGAGAAATCTGCACAGATCAAGCAGCGTTTAAACAGATCTAAACTGGATTTTGATGTGAGAGACAACAGTAGATGATGCACCTCTTCACTGGAGGAAGTGTTATTATGGATTATAGACTCTATGTGTTCGAGTTAAAATAAAAATCTCTTGTGTTCCAGAGTTTGAATGACAGTGAATCTGAGGAGGTTCTGAACGCCATAAACCCGAACGAGATGTACACGTCAGCGGTGTGTGAGAGCGACAGCGGTCTGTCTGAAGATCAGTCCTCAGACGGAGCCCAGGAGCAGAACCTCGGGAACACCGTCTATCAGGTGGTGTATGACATCAGCGGTGTGGGCGGAGTCTCGGAGCAGCAGACGCCACACATGGACGTGATCTCCATCGAGCTGGGTGATTCTGAATTGATGTGAACAGATGAGAGCATATACCATCGCTGGTCTGTGAAGGTTTGTCATCGCTGATGTTCTGGTGTGTGTCTGTGCAGACGAGTGGAGCTCTCAGATGCTGCTGGAGGACTCGTGTGTGGTCAACGAGCTGGTGTCGTCTGTCAGAATGGAGAACGCTTCTGCTCACGACGTGCAAAGCTTTCAGAGCCCCGATGGTTTTCTGGTAGGTCTGTTGAGATGGAGGAGTTCTGGAGAACCGTGAGGCTTTAGCTGCTGGTGCTGATGATAGTCTCTCCTCAGGTTTATCCTGAACTCCAGCTCACAGAGGAGGAGCAGAAGCTGCTGGACCAGGAGGGAGTCTCACTGCCCAATAACCTGCCCTTGACTAAGGTGTGTGTGTGTGTGTGTGTGTGAGTGAGAGTGAGTGAGTGAATCAGTGTGTGTGTTTGTGTGTGTGTGAGTGAGTGAGTGAGTGAATCAGTGAATCAGTGTGTGTGTGTGTGTGTGTGTGTGTGTGAGAGTGAGTGAATCAGTGTGTGTGTGTGTGTGTGTTGTGATGAGTTCCGCTCTAACAGGGCTGATGTCTCACAGACTGAGGAGAGAATCCTGAAGAAAGTGAGACGGAAGATCCGGAATAAGCTCTCGGCTCAGGACAGTCGCAGGAGGAAGAAGGAGTATATCGACGGTCTGGAGAGCAGGTGAGACCACGAGACACTCGTTCCCGTCTCTAACACACGTCCGAGTCTTCTCCGGCTGACCACACTGAGGCGTGTGTTTGCAAGGCAGGGGTCAGATCACAGATGTTAAAGAGTGATGAACGACTGCACTGTTTCTCTCGGGGCTGTGAGCTCAACACACCGAGGTCATGCCATCATTTAACTGCCGTCTGAATCCACTTCACTAGATGGAATTGATGCAGAAGTTGTATTTGTAAATCCTTTTAACATGCAAATTTATCTTGACATGTTTTTAGATGTTTTTATAGGAATAATTACTGTATGAATAGAGCAATAGTTAGAGCTGAACTCTCTCTCTTTGTGTGTGTGTCTGTGTGTGTGTGTCTCTGTGTGTGTGTGTCTCTGTGTGTGTGTGTGTGTGTCTCTCCATGCGTGTGTGTGTGTGTGTGTGTGTGTTAGGGTGGTGACGTGTTCAGCTCAGAATAAAGAGCTGCAGAGAACCGTGGAGCAGCTGGAGAAGCACAACATGTGAGTGAACAACATCAGCCCTGCATCACTCCTGCTGACATGACCTCATCTGATGATGCAGAGTCTAAAAAAATGCTGATCCATATATATATATATATATGTGCATTAAAAATAATATCAGCTTAACATGCACATATCAAAATAACTAAAGCAGTCAAAATTAAAAAATATGGGTTTTAATTACAAATAGTACTCAAAAAGTGCCATTTCATACACAGTCTTGGAAGATGAATTCTCAAATTAATGCAAAAATAAGATTTTTCAGAAAATCTGTCAATTTTTTTTTATTTTTAGAAAAAGGATGCAGTAAAATCAGAAAACAAGCTCATTTTTGCATTTTCTTCTGTCTCCTGATCATAATTCTGACCTCAGGATTAAAAATAAAATAATGTCAAAGATGTGGACTGAGAACTGGTCAGATTCAGACAGGAATCCAACACAAATGATTCTCAAAGTGAAAACAGAGTGAAATGTATCAAACAAATCCTCCAGAACTCATGTAGTGTGTGTGTGTGTGTGTGTGTGTGTGTGTTGCAGGTCTCTTATGGCTCAGCTGCACAAACTGCAGGCTTTGATCAAGCAGACGGCCACCAAAGCGGCTCAGACGAGCACGTGCATCATGGTCCGCTCCCTCTCTGTCTGCTCAGATCATTAGTACAGAGCCCAGACGGTGATCTGACCAGTGTGCTCTTCCTCCTCACAGATCCTCATCTTCTCTCTGGCTCTGCTCATCCTCCCCAGTTACAGTCCGTTCAGCCGCTCGCCGTCTGTGGAGGACAGCTACGCCCCGGCCGCCGGTGAGACACACACACCATTAAACACACACACACCACAGCTGAAGTCTGTCCTGTGGAGTCTCTAGTTAAATAATTTCATGTTTATAATTCCGAACTCTTGCACCTGGCACCCATCCAGTGCTAACAGCAGTACTCAGATATCACACGTCGTTGTGCTCTACTCTTGAGACTTCTGTAAGATGCAGTGTTTCTGATTCAGTGGTTTCCAGAAACATCCTGAACGAGGTGGACTCTCTTCCGCTGCTGGAGGATCCTGTAGAAGATGATCCGATGTCTCCAGAGCCTCCGTCTCCTCCGTCCGAGCTCAGTCCTGCAGACGCAGACGCGCCGCAGCAGACGGAGGACCAGAGGAACGGCTCGGACCCGACTGAAGCAGACGCAGCCGTGCTGTCTGTGAGTTTAACGGCTCGGGCGGCTGCAGGAAACACAGACGCAGCCAAACCGCCGCACGCTGATGAAATGTGAGGCGACTCGAGCTGTTCAGGTGTGGCCAACCCCAGAGAGTTTCTCTGACATGCCTGTATTTATTCTCTCTGAACACACACACACACACACACAGGTGTGTCTGCGTCCGCAGCGCTCTTCATCATCAGATGATAATCATTATGAGCTTTAGTGAAGAGGCACAACTCAACAATAATCATATCAATGTTTGATTCAAGGGCTCTTCTGTTTGTGTGTTAGAGGCATGTTTAGTGTGTTTTCATTTTTACTCATCTGACACGGATATAACTGCACACATGTAAACAAGATCACAGATTTCTGAAGATCATGTGACACTGAAGACTGGAGGAATGATGCTGAAAATACAGCGGAGCATCACAGAAATACATTACACTTTAATACAGATTCACACAGAAAACAGATGATTTAGATTAGAATATTATTTCACATTTTTACAGTTTTTACGGGATTTTTGAACAAATAAATGCAGCCTCGGTGAGCAGAAGAGACTTTCATTCACATTATAAAGTTTTGAACACTAGTGTATGTCTGAACACTCCGTTCCTAATGAAGCAGATGTGCCTGTGAGCGATTGTACAAAACCTCAAAGCTTCTTCACTTTTGCTTTTTTAGAATTAATTGAAAGCTTAATTAGCACAAGGCAGAAGCAGCTGCTCAACCTTTCAGTCTCTTATAAACACAGAGATCAGATCAGAGTCTGGGACTAAAGATAGACCTGAGACCTGAGCTAAACCAGTTCAGAACCGCTGCTGCTCAAACTCTTGTCTTGTGTGGTTTATTTTCTTTTTTTAATGCTTCAGATTGTCTGAGGGTGAATGGATCGGGTCTCTTTTCTTATTTTATTGTCTTCTGAATAAAAAAGATATTTGTTACATGATTTGTTGCTGTTTTTGTTCATTTGAGCCACTAAACATTAAGATAGAATGGTAGTGTGGTTTGTCTAAATGTCTAAAGATTCTTAAATCAAGACACATTTACTGAAGACATTGCATCTTGTTTTATGGAAAAATGTGTCAGAATGAAGTGCGTTTATGCATTAAACCAGAACAAATTTTCATGCATTTTTCATAAAACAGGGATTTATTATTATTATTTTAAATAAACTCATCGTGGTTGTCACAGTGTCACAATTTCTACATGCATCTTTATATACACACATTCATTTATTTTTAAAAATATTATTATTATTATAAATTTTTTTTTTTGGGAAAGGTCAGTGCTTTTGTAGTCAGTCCTTTAAGGTCTGTGTTCACACAGCAAGTTACTGTCAGAAACCCGAACCGTTAATAAAGGAAAATTGAGTGGAGTTAGCAGTGTGACAACTTGCCCCGGTCTCCTCTGCTGTTAAATGTTTTCTCATCATTTCTCGGTTCCCGTCGAAGGAGAGATCTTCAGTCTGCTCTGTGGATGATGAAGAATGGAACCCATCAGCAGAGTCTTCCTCCGTGTGTCTGTTTCTGTCTAATCTCAGACTTTATTAACAATAGTCACCGCATTAGACAGACATTAGCAGGTTAGGCACCAATATGGTCACGACATCATTTTTCTGGTTCATCAGCTCGTGACCTGTGCCTCATGTTCCACCCCCATCAAATGTTACTGACATCATTACCCTGCAGCACAGATCAGAAACTGTATGTTTCTAATCACTGGAGGAGTCTCTGAAGGAGTTTGTGTGTGTACGTGTGTGTGAGAGAGAGAGAGAGAGAGAGAGTGTGTGTGTGTTCTGGTTGTGTAAAGAGTTTGTGATGAGTCATGACCTATGTGTCTGTCTGTGTCTCGGTCTGTCTGCTTCATGTGTCGTCACTGATCTCCTCTCAATCTTTTAAGCTGCTCAGATGCTCATACTCTCTCTCTCTCTCTCTCAATTTAATTTTCAATTTAGGTGAGCTTTATTGGCATGACAAAAACTGTACATTTGTATTGCCAAAGCAGTGGCAGCTGGGCTGCTTACAAATAGTGCACATATGTATTTACAGAAAGAAAAAGAATAATAGTAATAATAAAATATATAAAAAGTATTAACCATGTAGTGCAAAGTGAATTAGTGTATGTGAATGTATAAGTTAGAAATAAAATAAAATAGAATATGGTATTAGATTTACAGAGGCAAAATATACTCTCTCTCTCTCTCTCTCTCTCAATCTCTCACACACACACACACACACACACACACACACACAGTATTTACTCCTCTCTGTATTCACACTCTCTCTCTCTCTCTCTCTCTCTCTCACACACACACACACACACACACAGTATTTACTCCTCTCTGTATTCACACTCTCTCTCTCTCTCTCTCTGTTGTCTTTAATGAATTGTGTCCTCACCTGTCAGCTCCGCAAGGCCTCCTCAGGGCCACTGATAACACAGCAGATGGGCTGTTTTTCTTCAACAGTGGCCTTCCTGTCCTGTTATTTTATTCTTCTTTAAATGTTTTCTCTGTGTGATTGATCATTGAGTTATTGTCTCCTCCTGCTGTCAAACACTGATTCATCATCTGAAGACACGGATGAGTCTCTCCGTCTGTCTTCATTGAGAGTGAGACAGTTTCATGCCGTCTGTCTCCTTATACTCACAGATCAGAGGTTCTGAAACCATTATTCATATATGCTATGCTATGCTATGCTAAGTTGTCTTTGCGTCACATTTTGCTAAGCTACGCTACGCTAGGTTTTGTTTTGTTTTGTTACGTTACGTTATGTTACACTGCGCTACGATAGGTTTTGTTTTGTCACGTTACGTTACGTTATGTTACACTGTGCTACGCTACGCTAGGTTTTGTTACGTTACGTTATGTTAAACTGCGCTACGCTAGGTTTTGTTTTGTCACGTTATATCACGTTATGTTACACTGCGATACGCTACGCTAGGTTTTGTTACGTTACGTTATGTTACACTGCGTTACGCTACGCTAGGTTTTGTTACGTTACGTTATGTTACACTGCGCTACACCAGGTTTTGTTTTGTTACATTACGTTATGTTACACTGCGCTACGCTAGGTTTTGTTTTTTTACACTGCGCTATGCTAGGTTTTGTTTTGTTACACTGCGCTACGCTAGGTTTTGTTTTGTTACACTGCGCTACCCTAGGTTTTGTTTTGTTACGTTACGTTATGTTACACTGCGCTACGCTAGGTTTTGTTTTGTTACACTGCGCTACGCTAGGTTTTGTTTTGTTACACTGCACTACCCTAGGTTTTGTTTTGTTACGTTACGTTATGTTACACTGCGCTACGCTAGGTTTTGTTTTGTTATACTACGCTACGCTAGGTTTTGTTTTGTTTTGTTTTGTTACGTTATGTTACACTGCGCAACACTAGGTTTTGTTTTGTCACGTTACGTTATGTTATTTTACACTGTGCTACGCTACGCTACGCTAGGTTTTGTTACGTTACGTTATGTTAAACTGCGCTACGCTAGGTTTTATTTTGTCACATTACATTACGTTATGTTACACTGCAATACGCTACGCTAGGTTTTATTTTGTTACGTTACGTTATATTACACTGTGTTACGCTACGCTAGGTTTTGTTTTGTTACGTTACGTTACGATATTTTACACTGCGCTACACCAGGTTTTGTTTTGTTACATTACGTTATGTTACACTGCGCTACGCTAGGTTTTGTTTTGTTACACTGCGCTATGCTAGGTTTTGTTTTGTTACACTGCACTACGCTAGATTTTGTTTTGTTACACTGCGCTACCCTAGGTTTTGTTTTGTTACGTTACGTTACGTTATGTT
The DNA here is from genome assembly GCF_023724105.1 of Carassius gibelio. Classification (NCBI taxonomy): domain Eukaryota; kingdom Metazoa; phylum Chordata; class Actinopteri; order Cypriniformes; family Cyprinidae; genus Carassius; species Carassius gibelio. Next base: position 656,226 of record NC_068386.1, on the reverse strand, counting down.
ACATACACTGTGCTACACAAGGTTTTGTTTTGTTACATTACGTTATGTTACACTGCGCTACGCTAGGTTTTGTTTTGTTACACTGCGCTATGCTAGGTTTTGTTTTGTTACACTGTGCTACCCTAGGTTTTGTTTTGTTACGTTACATTATGTTACACTGCGCTACGCTAGGTTTTGTTTTGTTATACTGCGCTACGCTTGGTTTTGTTTTGTTACGTTATGTTATGTTACACTGCGCAACGCTTAGTTTTGTTTTGTTTTGTTACGTTACGTTACACTACACTAGGTTATGTTATGTTAAGCTATGTTATGCTATATTTTATCTTTTTTTTTGTTATGTTATGTTATGTTATGTTATACTATGTTATTTTATGTTATACTATGTTATGTTATGTTGTTATGTTATGTTATGTTATGCTGTTTTATGTTATGTTATGTTATGTTATGTTGTGTTGTTACGTTGTTATGTTATGTTGTGTTATGTTATGTTATGTTATGTTGTGTTGTATGTTATGTTATGTTGTTATGTTATGTTATGTTATGTTATGTTACGTTGTGTTGTTACGTTGTTATGTTATGTTGTGTTATGTTATGTTATGTTATGTTATGTTATGTTATGTTATGTTATGTTATGTTGTGTTATGTTATGTTATGTTATGCTATGTTATGTTGTTATGTTATGTTATGTTACATTGTGTTATGTTACGTTGTGTTGTTACGTTGTGTTATGTTACGTTGTGTTATGTTACGTTGTTATGTTATGTTATGTTGTGTTATGTTATGTTATGTTATGTTGTGTTATGTTATGTTGTGTTATGTTATGTTATGTTATGCTGTGCTATCCTATGCTATGCTATGCTATGCTATGCTATGCTATGCTATTTTTTTGTTTATTGACGATAAAGCAGACTTTGACTTTGACTGACTTATGTGATGTTATGTTATGCATTTTTTATTATATATGAGCTAAATTATAATGTCATCATGATTTGAAAATTGTAAAAATTGTGGTAATGTCATATTATTATCATTAACCATTGGCCAATAATTTAATATTTTTTTTCATTTACAGATAGAGCAAACACCTATTATTATGTAATATTTTATGAATACTATTATATTCACAGGTAGAACTACCAATTTAAAATTATTAAAAATTATTTTATAATTTCGGTAGAACAAAAACATTTATTATTATTGTCAGCTTATATTTATTATAATTTTATTTACAACTAATGTTTGATCTTTGATCATATATAAAGCAAACAAAATCGGGCCTAAAATGGAGCCTTGCAGCACCCCACCAGTAACAGAAGCAGGTGATGAATGAGACTGATCTATCTTGTGATATCACAAATACCAGTTCAGTTCTTAACCTGTTTAAAAGAATACAGTGATCTACTTTATCGAACACTGCACTTAAATCCAACAGTACTCAAACAGAATCCATAAATAATAACAAGTCATTTACTACTCTTAACCAGACTGATTCAGTGCTATGCTTGGATCTAAAACCAGACTGAAAAGGATCTTTCTGACCATGTTAGCTTATTTTTGGGACACTGAAAGCACATGTGATGTGTGTGAATATAATTGATGTCTGTGTCCTTGTCCTTGCAGGTTTGAGTCTCTTCATCTGTCCTGAGTGTGTAATTACAGCACGTCTGATCTAGAGGACGGATGCAGTGCTTCCACACACACAGAGAGCGCTGCTATAGATCTGATCTTAAGCATCACGGAGTCTATACTGAAGAAGTCTCTGCTGGAGTTCTGCATGAGTGAAGAGAAGCAGCGGTCCAAGAGAGGGTCCAAACACTCCAGGTCAAAGGGCATGACCGGCGTCTGCTGCGATGCTATCAGGCCGACCCGGAGAGAGAGTGAGGTGAGACGGGTCACATGATCACCTGTGTTTATTTGTATAATCTTTTAAACAATACACTTTTTTTTCAAAGCAGCTTCAGAGAAATATACCATTAATAAATGTGACATTTTAATGTGATATACAGTAATCGATGAGCTTAACAACTGGATAGCTTTCATTTGATGATGATATGAGCAACCAACCAGACTGCTGTTATAGTTTATATTGCTGTGTGAGTGATTAGATGTAAAGGCTGGACATGGTTTGATTTTGATCGTATTGTCCTTGTTGAAGCAGTTTAAGTGAGACAATGATTTAAAGTCATGCCATAATGCTTTTATATGATGTGTGTGTGATTGGTCTGCTCTTTATGGAAATATGATTTGATATTAAAATCAGCGCATCACAACTGTTCTGTCTCCCTGTCTGTGTGTGTGTGTGTCTGTGTGTGTGTTTATCCAGCTGATGTGTTGTTCTTCTCTTGAACTGTGCCCTGATGTGACAGTAACTCATTGGTCCAGTGAGAGAGCGAGGGCTGGAGGACAGACAGAGAGAGGAAGCACTGCTGTGTGTTAAAGAGGTTCAGAGCGATCAGATCGAGTCAGAGAGCGGCAGCATGCTCTCTTCAGGCGTGCGTCCACCGGCGCTCTCCACGGCCGTCCGGTCGCTGCAGAGGAGAAGCGGAGGAGCAGTGCGAGACTTCCAGGAGATCCCTCACACCGGCAGCAACGGCTGGATCAACCTGCTGCGCTTCTGGAAGGACGGGAGATTCAGCCTGCTTCACAAGCACATGGAGAACACCTTCAGATGCCTCGGACCCATCTACAGGTGTGACCTCCATCAGCATCAGCATCATCATCAGCATCTCTACAGAGAGTCGCATTATTAATAACACTCATTTACTATAGAAATATCTATATAATTTTCATTTTCTGAGACCATTGACAGATGTTTGTTCTTGTCATAAACTCTTTAACACTTCTGCATCTCCAGTAAATGTATCTTGATTTAAAATGTTGTAGATACTTGTACTGGGAAACAGTGAACATTTGATTATAGATGATTCATAACAAAAACTGCGCAGTGAGCCGGTTATTATACACAATTTTTGTACAAAGTTTTCAAAACTTTTCTTACATTGAATTAGCTTTAATTATTACATAAAATATATTAAAAAATGTATACATATATTTTTTTAAATATGAAAAATACTTAGCATTAATAGTTCTTGTATTTAATGCATTATTTTCCTGAAATGCAACCGTGGTTGTAATCCTGTAAACATTTTAATTGGAAACATTTCACACATTTTATATTCACCTTCCAGAGTTCGTTTCTAAATATTCAATTGAAATGAAGGAAGGCGTGCAGCTGAACTCAGATGTGTTTCAGGGAGTCTCTGGGCTCTCAGAGCAGTGTGAACATCATGCTGCCGACAGACATCGGGGAGCTGTTCCGATCCGAGGGTCTCCATCCACGCCGCATGACTCTGCAGCCCTGGGCCACACACCGAGAGATACGCGGACACTGCAAGGGCGTCTTCCTAAAGTCAGTGTGTGTGTGTGTGTGTGTGTGTGTGTGCTGCAGGATCTCTGTCATTATTTCTGCAGTCTCAGTCTCTTGATCATGCTTTGGTCAGATGTTTAGCTGTGAAGTGTGTTGGTCAGTGCATCTCTGTGTACTGGTATAATGTTGCAGTATGATGTGTTTAATGTGGCTGCAGGAACGGGACGGAGTGGCGCTCCGACAGACTGCTGTTGAACAAGGAGGTGATGGTGGCTTCAGCCGTACGCCGCTTCCTTCCGCTGCTGGACGACGTGGCGCAGGATTTCTGCCGTTCACTGCGACAGCGGGTGGAGACGGAGGGCGTGGGGGACACGGATCAGCGCAGTATGACCCTTGACCCCAGTCCTGAGCTCTTCCGCTTTGCCCTGGAAGGTCAGTGTTGTGTTGTTGAGTTGAGAATAATTTTGTATATTCTGTTATCATGCTCTGATTAATGGAGCAATCACATGCCTTCTCCCAAAACCCCGCCCTGTCTCCGAAACCCCACCCTCTGTACGAACCTACACCTTATCTCTAAGCCCCACCCTTTATCCAAAACCCCACCCTCTCCTCAAAACCCCACGCTTTCTTTAAACCCTGCCCTCTCCTTAAACTCCACCCTCTCTCCAAACCCCACCCTTTATCCAAAACCCCACCCTTTCTCATGTTCTGTGCATATTTATGAGATTAATAACATTTATTGGATCAACACAACTAAGAATCTGATTTGATGAGTATTTATCATTTCTGCTGAAGTCACAATGAAACGTAGAGATATTTTCTTCATTATTGTAATGCACAGCCAAATGAAACGGGTTATTGTAAAAGACCAAATGTAGGCGGGTCTTGGTTCCTTGCACTGGCTGCTGATTGGACGCTGAGATGTGGGTGTGGCACTCAAAAATGGAGGCGGTTCTAGCTGGGTTTCAGAGCACTAAATGATTGTGACTAGAGAAATCCTGCACACATCACCAGAAAGAAGATCCAGTTATGTTAATACTAGGTTCACGAATTATTAAAAATGTCTGAATTGTTTACAATTAGATCAATAATGTGTCTCCAGCGAGCTGTCATGTTCTGTACGGCGAGCGGATCGGCCTGTTCTCGTCGTCTCCGTCTGAAGAGTCGGAGCGCTTCATCTGGGCCGTTGAGCGCATGCTAGCCACGACGCCGCCGCTGCTGTACCTGCCTCCACGACTGCTGCTGGCCCTCCACGCCCCCCTCTGGACAGAGCACGCCACTGCATGGGACCACATCTTCAGCCACGGTGCGTCTCACACACACACACTCATTCTCACTCACTTGCACTCACACACACACTCCTGCAGCATGAGTTTTGTTCTGTGAGTGTGTGTGTGTGTGTGTGTGTGTTTGCAGCGGAGGCACGTATCCAGCGCGGGTATCAGCGTCTGCAGACGGCGGTGGGCGGAGCCTCTGATGGGCGGATCCTGGGTGTGCTGGGTCAGCTGATGGAGGCGGGACAGTTATCATCAGAGCTGATCAAAGCTAACATCACTGAACTGATGGCCGGCGGAGTCGATACGGTACAAACTCACACAACAAAATTCATTTTCATTTAGGTTACTTCGGTGCACTTGACGTACTAATAAACTTTATAGGCAAATTAATTTTTGTCATACCAAAAAAACAAAATTGCTAAAATATGAAAATGAAAAAGGAAAATACAAAAAATAAAAACTATATGCAGATTTAAATTCCTTGCAATTAATACTTTCTTTTTGCAATTGTGAAAAGTCATAATTGCAAGATATAAATGCATATAAAAAAGGCTGAATTGCATGTATCAATGTATTAAAAAACTAAATATTTTTTCCATTTTATTTTGCAGATTGTGCAAGGAATGTTGCTCTTTTGAAATAGTTAAAGTCAACCTTAAAACTAGCTCTCTTTCATGAATTAATGTTTTCATATTGTCATCAGTGATATTAGATCTGTGTTTCGTATACACTCATGAACACGTGTGTGTGAGACTGTGTGAACGGATCCTGTGACTCTGTGTCCGTCAGACCGCCGTCCCGCTGCAGTTCGCTCTCTTCGAGTTAGCGAGGAACCCTGGTGTGCAGGAGCGGGTGCGAGCACAGGTGCTGTCGTCATGGGAACAGGCGTCAGGGGACCCCCAGAAGGCCCTGCAGGGGGCGCCGCTGCTGAAGGGAGCCGTGAAGGAGACGCTCAGGTGAGAGCATCATAAACACATCATACACCAAACACACAGTCCCCTGATCTCCTGTGCTTCCTCTCAAGTCAAGACACATTGATTTCTACAGAGCTTTATGCAATAGAGATGGACTCAAAGCGGTGTGTGTGTGTGTGTGTGTGTGTTCAGGCTGTACCCCGTAGGAATCACCGTCCAGCGCTATCCGGTCCGAGACATCGTCCTGCAGAACTACCACGTGCCAGCAGGGGTGAGACGAGGACCTCTCAGAGATAGTAATCGTTTTTCTCATGAGCAGTTGTGTGTGACGACTGACTGTGTTCTGATGCTGGGGTCAGACGCTGGTGCAGGTGTGTCTGTATCCTCTGGGTCGCAGTCCTGAGGTGTTTGAGGGTCCGGAGCGCTTCGAGCCGAGCCGCTGGGCCGCTTCTGGAGAGGGCTTTCGCTCGCTGGCGTTCGGCTTCGGATCCAGACAGTGTGTCGGCCGGAGGATCGCAGAGAACGAGATGCAGCTGCTGTTACTACACGTGAGGAACACATATCCTTAAAACAAACCTGTTTAAAGCTCAAGAGACAGACTGATGTGTGTTTAGACTACACTCAACTCTATTGCCATCAAGTAGATTATAGAGCCAGTCGAATACAGAAACATCTAACCAGAAGTGCAAATAGCAGTGCAAGCATATTTTATCATTTGTGTTAAAGAGCATATTTTATAAGCACTATATATATATATATATATGTGTGTGTGTGTGTGTGTGTTTCTGTAGATTCTGAGGAACTTCAGACTGACGGTTTCATCCACAGAAGAGCTGAACACCAAATACACTCTCATTCTGCAGCCAGAGTCTCCTCCCAGAATCACCTTCACCACACGCTCTCTATAAACCACTTATTATTATTTATGGAATATTGCAGTGTTTATTATAAATTATTTATCTGTGCTCATCATTTTAAGTTGAATATGGTAAAAATGTAACAAATCACATTAAGAATTGTAAACGTTTTTTTATTATTACTATTACAGTCATTACAAGTTTCCTGAAATGTTATGTTTGAATATGCAAATGAGGCATTTTCTAATTAAATATGCACCAATTTGCATACATTTCTAGAGCATATTTAAAATTTTCAAAAATATAATAAATATGAACATTGGATTTAATGAAGTTCATAATTCTTGCTTGAATTTGTCGTCATAATAGAGTTACAGGTTTTTCCAGAGCGGATTCTGGATTTTATCAAATACTGTCAACAGACAGAAAACAAACACATTTTTCACCGTGATTTCAGGAGTAAAATGTTGTCTAAATCAGTGTGAATGAAATATGAACTAACCTTCAGAATATAAAAATGATTTAAACTGTAAATGTTGATGTGTTTATGACAACAAACTCTTAGAAGAAAGGGATCATTGTGGTTCTATATAGAACCAAAAGGTTCTTTACTCAACTCCAAAGAACCTTTTATGCTAAACAGGTTCTATAATTACAAGAAAGAACCCTTTTGGCACAAAGGGTTCATATCTTGAATTTTGTGATCATTCACATGCATTCATAAATGCATTTGAATACACCGAATAATGCAGTGAAAGAACGCACTCAAAATGCACACGCGCACTAGTATGACTTCATCATGTAACATAACATTAGCCTAGATGCGTGCACTTTTTAGGCACGATTTGTTTAGTTTTTTAATATACTTGATACTGTTAAAAGGCAAATCATTAAAACAAAAAATACGAGTTCACATTTCACACCTAAACAAGCGTGGAAAACGTAATTAGAACTAGCTACTAAATTAGTTAAAAATGCCTATCCATATACAGCTATGATTCGTGAACCCCAAACTGACTCAAATGATTCGCGAACCCACTACGATATCCCGAACTGATTCAAATGATTCGCGATCCCAAAATTGACTCAAATGATTCGCGATCCCGCTTTGAACTCCCGAACTTATTCAAATGATTCGCGATCCCGAAATTGACTCAAATGATTCGCGATCCTGCTTTGAACTCCCGAACTGACTCAAATGATTCGCGAACCCGCTACGAACTCCCGAACTGATTCAAATGATTCGCGAACCCGCTACAAACTCCCGAACTTATTCAAATGATTCGCGATCCCGAACTGACTCAAATGATTCGCGAACTCGCTACGAACTCCCGAACAGATTCAAATGATTCGCGATCCCCAAACTGACTCAAATGACTCGCGATCCTGCTTTGAACTCCCGAACTGACTCAAATGATTTGCGATCCCGCTCCAACTCCCAAACTGGAGTCAGATTCAATTCAATTCGAGTTAATTTGTATAGCGCTTTACACAATATAAATCGTTACAAAGCAACTTTACAGAAAATTATGTTTCTACAATATTTAGTAGTAGCTTATGGTGGTGACTGTCAGTTTGTGCACGTTTGACAGGATTTTTAGAAAAAATTGATACAAGACGTAGTCAGCTAAATGATGAACATTATTAATATTATTAATTAATAATTATATATGGTGCATTCACACTTGTAGCAATATTTGTTAGTTCTGTTGTTGATTCAAGGTCAAGCATCATCTCTTCTCAGGTGTTCTGGATCCAGACTTGTGTAAATCCTAGTTACATCCCGTGGCAAAACATAGAACAGAAATAGAGACATCATTAGCATAGCTGCTGATCCAACAAACTAAAATTAGTTTAACCCAAGCTAATGAATAAAAATGCACATTTGATCAGATGCAACTACTCTCACAATTTAAGAGATGCATTATTCGAATGCTTGGCAAAAGAGATGCGTTTTTAATCTAGATTTAAACAGAGAGAGTGTGTCTGAACCCCGAACATTATCAGGAAGGCTATTCCAGAGTTTGGAGCCAAATGTGAGAAAGCTCTACCTCCTTTAGTGGACTTTGCTATCCTAGGAACGACCAAAAGTCCAGCGTTTTGTGACCTTAGGGTGCGTGATGGGTTGTAACGTGGTAGAAGGCTAGTTAGGTACGCAGGAGCTAAACCATTTAGGGCCTTATAGGTAAGTAATGATAATTTGTAACTGATACAGAACTTAATAGGTAGCCAGTGCAGAGACTGTAAAATTGGGGTAATATGATCATATTTTCTTGACCTGGTAAGGACTCTAGCTGCTGTATTTTGGACGACCTGTAGCTTGTTTATTGAAGAAGCAGGACAACCACCTAGAAGTGCATTACAATAGTCCAGTCTAGAGCTCATGAATGCATGAACTAGCTTTTCTGCATCAGAAACAGATAACATGTTTCGTAGCTTGGCAATGTTTCTAAGATGCAAGAATGCAGTTTTTGTAACATGGGAAATATGATTTTCAAAAGACAAGTTGCTGTCTAATATAACACCCAGATTTCTGACTGTAGAGGAAGTAACAGTACATCCGTCTAGTTGCAGATTGTAATCTACAAGATTCTGTGTAGTGTTTTTTGGTCCAATAATTAATATCTCTGTCTTATCCAAATTTAATTGGAAAAAATTATTTGTGATCCAATCTTTTACATTTTTAACACACTCTGTTAGCTTAGATAATTAAGAAGTTTCATCTGGTCTCGTTGAGATATATAGCTGAGGGTCAGCATAACAGTGGAAACTAATTCCGTATTTTCTAATAATATTACCAAGGGGCAACATTTCAGATCATTTGAGTCAGATGACTCAAATGATTCGCGATCCCGCTTCGAACTCCCGAACTGACTCAAATGATTCGCGAACCCGCTACGGAACTCACAAACTTATTCAAATGATTCGCGATCCTCAAATTGACTCAAATAATTCGCGATCCTCAAATTGACTCAAATGATTCGCGATCCCGCTCAAACTCCCAAACTGGAGTCAGATGACTCAAATGATTCGCTATCCCGCTACGAACTCCCGAACTGACTCAAATGATTCGCGAACCCGCTACGAACTCCCGAACTGATTCAAATGATTCGCGATCCCCAAACTGACTCAAATTATACGCGATCCCTCCAACTCCCAAACTGGAGTAAGATAAATGATTCGCTATCCCGCTATGAACTCCCGAACTGACTCAAATGATTCGCGAACCCGCCTACGAACTCCCGAACTGACTCAAATGATTCGCGAACCTGCTACGAACTCCCGAACTGATTTAAATGATTAGCGATCCCAATACAATTCTATAAAAGTGTGCACATCGAGAGAAATAAACAGCAGATGTTCATGTTAACAACTTCTTTAACTTGAGCAAACGCTGCTAATACACATACATTTGTTAATAAAGTAAATAAAACGAAAACATGAATGTTTTAATGCTACTGAATAAAAATAAACGAGAAAATAAAAACAGTCTCTGCTCATCATGACAGGACCCGGATCAGTGAGCTGCGTCTCGGGCCGATGACGTCACTTCCAGGGAGTCATGTTGTACACGCCCCCGTCCCTTGACTCCGCCCCCACGTCAAAACAGTGCCACAAAGAGAGATGTGCAGAAAAGTAAAGCGCAAAGGGAAAATGGTATCGCACATAGACAGTAAAATAAATGGACACAGCGACCCCATTGGAACTCAATTGAGACTAGTGAAGCCCATTTTTAGCGTTTTTTTAGCACTTCCGTTTCTGACGCGCAGACTCAAACGAAGCTTGACGACGTCAGCAACCTGTCTGACAGATGTAAATCTTCTAGTAGCTGTGCGTGCAAACTGCCATCGTTAATCTTGCAGAGACGGCGAGCTTGAGCGGGGAGTTCTTTGTCGTGAGTGAGCAGGAGTAAGTATTCTGATTAATTATTTTGTATAGTATTTTAAAATGTAACGCCATTACGCCTTATTAAGTTAATTGCCTGCGAGCTTCTCCTCCTGTCTGTACGGTAATGCGACAGAGAGTCGAGTGGTTATGACGCAATCGTTAGCCTATTTTTTACAAAAACTGTTTCTACGGGGCCATAATGTAACATAGAAGGTAATGGAGCCCTTTATATATTGTCGTGTATCTTTAGAAATAAATAATGGACAAACGGAGTCTTTAAACACCTCAGATGTAAAGTTATTCGCTGTCAAAGTGACGCCAAAATGAATGGGAGTCAATGGGATGCTAACGCAAGTGAAGTTCTGCTACAAGATGGCAGCCCCCACCAGACTTCAACTTCCGGTCGATTTCCTTGCCGCCTGGGGTATCGCAAGCTGTGTGTGTGTGTGTGTGTGTGTATCATATCAGGACACAACTCTGTATAATGTCATGGGTATGACACAGGTATTACAAGGAGAGGGTGACTTATGAGCACATAACCCATGTCCCCATTTTTCAAAACGCTTATAAATCATACAGAATGAGTTTTTTTGAGAAAGTAAAAATGCACAAAGTTTCCTGTGAGGGTTAGGGTTAGGTGTAGGGTTGGTGAAGGGCGATAGAATATACAGTTTCTACAGAATAAAAACCATTACACCTATGGGATGAACACACTTTACACAAAAACAAACGTGTGTGTGTGTGTGTGTGTGTGTGCGTGTGTGTTGAGTCCGTCCCTCAGTGTTCACATGAATCAGACTCTGATCTAGACTGGTGTGTGATCAGTCTCTAGGTGGCGCTGCAGAAGATCAGCACATCTACAGAAGTCTTGACCTCCTTCAGCAGCAGGACACGCTCAGGTAGGACACTCATCTTTCTCTGGGAAACATCACAGGTTAAATGTTGATGGTCGGACACAGAATGAAATAAAGCTCTCCTGGAAGAATCTCTTACATAACTGTTCCTCTCGTGTCCAGAGTTCAGGTGTTTGTCTCAGGTCCATGAACGAGTGAATTCAGTCCAAATCTTCATCAGTGCAGTGATGCTCCAGATCTCAGTTAGTTAGTTTAATATAACTCAATAATATTAATATTGTCTTTATTCCAGTGTTGCTTTTGATCCATTTGTTTGGTTCTCAAAGCGACTCTTTCTGCACAAAGGTTATTTATCCACTAGCTACTGATTTACTAATAGTGTAAACACACCGAGTTTATTAGTGATACGCCTCTGACCGAGATAAAGACCTTCAGCACAAACAAACATCATCAGGTCCTTCCAAACCTACATGACTTTCTTCTGTGGAACATAAAAGAAGAAGATATTTTGAAGAATGTTTGGAACCAAACAGTTTGGGTTCTCATTGTACAGACAAAAATATAAAGGAAGTCAAAGTGAACAGTCTTCTCAAAGTCATCATGTGTTCAGGAGAAAAGAGTCTGGTTTGGATCGACTTGAGGGAGAGAGAATGAAGTATGAATTATCTGAACATCTAATACGTCAGAAGAAAGAACAGAGCCTCTGCTTTTAACCCAAACAAACGGTTTTATTCTAGCTACATGCATGCTTTTTAGATCAACACTTGAATGTGGGTAAAATTACTGTAAGACAGACTTCATGGAAAATCATTGTTTACTGCAGAGCAGAATAACAAATAAACTGAATCACTGTCAATATGATATTGTATTTACATGTTGTGTGTGTGTGTGTGTGTGTACCTACTTAAAAGTATTTTGGGGGGAAATTACCTAGACCTAGAATTGAGCTAAACCTAATTTTGTGGATTTTTTTTTTCCTGTAAATTTTTTTTATATCTAGCTTTATACAAAAGCTGTTTATGCAATGTCCCCATTTAGATACATGAGTAAACGTGCATGTGTGTGTGTGTGTGTGTGCATACAAACTCAGATGATTGACAGTATGATGTATTTAAAACCACACCCCCATTAGCTGCCACTTGCTCCTGACTCCTCCCACATGTCTGTTTGTCATTGGCTGATGCATCTGTCTGTCATCAGGTGTCTGTGCCAGTGTGTTTCTGCAGTGAACTCTTCTTCAGCTCTCTACTGTCTGTCTCATGGATTTCATCTGTCCATCGTCTGTCTGTCTTTCTGTCCATTCATCTCTTTCTCAGTCTCTCTCTCTCTTTCTCTCTCTCTCTCTATCCGTCCGTCTCAGCTCGTATCAGGTGTTACTCAGACGTCATGTCTCTGCCGGACTCCTTCATTCAGAAGCAGCAGCTGGACGCATCGATGGCCGACACGTTTCTGGAGCATCTGTGTCTGCTGGACATCGATCAGGAGCCAATCACAGCGCGGAACACCAGCATCATCTGCACCATCGGTCAGGCACTATACACTAATGATCATAATTATTTTATTTGAGGTACATAATTATTCTGAATCAGATCATGCTTTCTGATCATCTCTTTTAAATCTTTTTTTATCTTATCATTTCAAAAAAGGCCCCGCCTCCCGCTCCGTCACCAAACTGCAGGAGATGGTGAAGGCCGGTATGGACATCGCCAGACTGAACTTCTCTCACGGCTCTCATGAGGTGTGTGTGTGTGTGTGTGTGTGTGCTTGCGTCTCTCTATGACACATCTACAGTGTCTCACACGTGTCTCTTCTAGTATCACGGAAAGACGATCCGAAACATCCGTGAAGCAGTGGAGACGTTGACCTCTGACCCGCTGTACTACAGGCCTGTGGCCATCGCTCTGGACACCAAAGGACCGGAGATCCGCACCGGCCTGGTGAAAGGGGTACGACTGACCCAAGTACAGGAGTGTGTGTGTGTGTTAGTGAGTCAGACGATCAGTGTGTGTGTGTGTGTGTGTGTGTGTGTGAGACAGTCTGCAGACGCTGAGGTGGTGCTGGAGCGAGGAGCGTCGGTTCGGCTGGTGACCGCAGAGGAGGATCGTGATAAGACGGACGGGTCAGTGATCTGGATGGACTATCCCAGCATGCCCCGCGTGCTCAAGACAGGAAGCAGAGTATTCATCGATGACGGGCTCCTCGCTCTCAAAGTCCTGGAGATCGGTACAGCAGACGAACATCAGCTCATGTTCACAACAAACATAAAGTGTCTTGATGTTAACAGAAGAATGTTTTCATTTTAATGCTCTTTATTGTTCTGCACCTACAAAAGAAGAAGCCCTGAGTGATTTGCAGACCATCTTTAATATTAAGCAAGTTTTTTTACTCTTAAGATCTTAAACAAAATGTAAGAAGGAGGTAGGGTTTTATATTAGAAATAAGTTGTTTTTCATTTAATTTCATGCTGCTTTAAGGTTTATCACTGATTGTAAACACATCATTATAGAGTAGAGTCTTCTCTTGCTTTTTGAAGGAAAATGAATTGGTACTTAATGATTATAAGGCAGTTTAGTTGTTTTTTTACTACAGTATCTCTGTTGTCTGATTCAACAAAAACAGGTAATTATTCACTGCGTTCACAAATGTATTATAATCTCAATACCGTCTGTTAGAAATAATCTAGGTACTAAGACTTTTAAATATGCTGCCCCTAAAAATTAATTAAAGGTTAAATCAATTGGTGCCTTTCAGATATGTTAAAACAACTTTTGAGTAGTTTGGAGAAAGACCTGGAGAAAAAGATTTTAAATAAGGGAAAAAAGTAAAAAAGTGGCACAAGGACAATGAAAATTTGCATCAGATTTCACGATGCATCTGATTATTTTGGTCATAAATGGATCATTTTTTTCAAATGAAGTGTCTCATGTCTCCTGAACTCTTGTTCTGTCAGGTGAGACGTGGGTGGAGACTCGTGTCGAGAACGGTGGCATTCTGGGTAGTCGTAAAGGTGTGAATCTGCCGGGGATGGATCTGGTGAACCTGCCGGCGGTGAGCGACCGCGATCGATCTGACCTGCTGTTCGGTGTCCAGCAGGACGTGGACATCATCTTCGCCTCCTTCATCCGCTCGGCCGAGGATGTGAGGGCCGTGAGAGAGGTGCTGGGAGCCAGAGGACAGAACATCAAAATCATCAGCAAAGTGGAGAGCAGACAGGGAGTCCTGAAGTGAGGCTCACACACACCTCACGCTTCCACACACTCTTGATCTCTGTTCCCTCACATCTCCACGTGTCTCACTGCAGTTTCGAGGAGATCCTGAAGGAGAGCGATGGCATCATGGTGGCTCGCGGAGACCTGGGCATCGAGATCCCGGCAGAGAAAGTCTTCATCGCTCAGAAGATGATGATCGGACGCTGTAATTCTGCAGGGAAACCCGTGATCTGTGCCACACAGGTGCATCATATGTGTTCCTGGTTATCAGCTTCAGAAACTGAACTAATGACAATATTGTCCATGAAAATCAAGAGTGCTAGAAACTACTAGAGGAGACACAGAAATGATGAGAATGAATTCTGATACTGACAGCTGATGTTGAGTGTGTTGCAGCGCTGCACTGACACACACAGATGACCTGATTCAGTGTGTGTGTGTGTGTGTGTGTGTGTGTGTGTTCAGATGCTGGAGAGTATGGTCCATCACACACGTCCCACCCGTGCTGAGAGCAGTGATGTGGCTAATGCGGTGCTGGACGGAGCCGACTGTGTCATGCTGTCTGGAGAAACGGCCAAAGGACACTTCCCTGTAGAAGCTGTTGCCATGATGCACTCGGTGCGTGTGACAGCGTGACCTTTGACCTGTGACTGGACTGCACCGCCGTAACACTCTGTGTGTGTGTGTGTGTGTGTCAGATCTGCCGTGAGGCTGAGGCGGCCATCTTTCATCAGCAGCTGTTTGAAGAGCTGCGCCGTCTGACCCCGCTGACCTCTGACCCCACAGAGGTCACGGCCATCGGAGCCGTCGAGTCGTCCTTCAAATGCTGCGCTGGAGCCATCATCATCCTCACCATATCTGGCAGGTACACACACTCCCACACACACACACACTCACACACTTCTGTCCAGTGGGACAAACACATTGTTTTCTCGCTAACATGTTTTTTATGTGTGTGTGTGTGTGTGGTGCAGGTCGGCTCATTTATTATCTCGGTATCGTCCTCGCTGTCCGATCATCGCTGTGACGCGGGACATTCAGGTGGCCCGTCAATCACAGCTGCTCCGAGGTGTTTTCCCCGCCCTCTTCCGAACTCCGCCCACTGACATCTGGGCCGATGAGGTGGACAACTGCGTGACCTTTGCGATGGACATAGGTGAGTGTGTGTGTGTGTGTTTGTACGGTGTGTGTGTGTGTGTGTGTGTGTGTGTGTGTGTGTTTGTACGGTGTTTGTGTGTGTGATGTGTAACGTGTGTGTGTGTGTTTGTACAGTGTGTGTGTGTGTGTGTGTGTGTGTGTGTGTGTGTGTGTGTGCGTGCGTGCGTGTGTGTGTCTGTGTGTGTGTGTGTGTTTGTACAGTGTGTGTGTGTGTGTGATGTGTAACGTGTGTGCATGCGTGTGCGTGCGTGTGCATGTGCGTGCGTGTGTGTGTGTGTCTGTGTGTGTGTGCGTGTGTGTGTGTGTTTGTACAATGTGTGTGTGTGTGTGTGTTTGTACAGTGTTTGTGTGTGTGTTTGTACAGTGTGTGTGTGTGTGTGATGTGTAACGTGTGTGCATGCGTGTGCGTGCTTGTGCGTGTGCATGTGCGTGTGTGTGTGTGTGTCTGTGTGTGTGTGTGTGTGTTTATAGAATGTGTGTGTGTGTGTGTGTGTGTGTGTGTGTGTGTGTGTGTGTTTGTACAGTGTTTGTGTGTGTGTTTGTACAGTGTTTGTACAGTGTGTGTGTGTGTTTGTGCGTGTGCATGTGCGTGCATGTGTGTGTGTGTGTGCGTGTGTGTGTGTGTTTGTACAGTGTGTGTGTGTGTGTGTGTGTGTGTGTTTGTACAGTGTTTGTGTGTGTGTTTGTACAGTGTGTGTGTGTGTGTGTTTGTACAGTGTGTGTGTGTGTGTGTTTGTACGGTGTTTGTGTGTGTGATGTGTCACGTGTGTGTGTGTGCAGGTAAAGCGCGGGGTTTCTTCTCAGCGGGTGATATGGTGATCATCGTGACCGGCTGGAGTCCTGGATCTGGACACACTAACATCATGAGGGTGGTCACTGTGCCCTGAACCACAGCCTCTGATTCGCTGGAGTCACTGATTGACAGTTCTGTGCTAATTAACTCATTATGTGTCAGTGTTGATTTCTGCTTCACTTACGCCCTTCATATGTCAATCATTTCTATAGCAATAAAATAATGAAATAAGCCATTTGTGCTGTTTTCATTTTCCTGCGATGATAAACTGCAAACACACACTGAGAGCAGCACACGCGTGTGTGAGGGACCACAGACATGATTTTTAATACTGTTATGTTGTGACTATAAATTGGTACAAAGGGAAAATATCAAAAATTAACCAAACTCTACTAGTACATTGAAATAAATTAAATATGAAGATGCTGCTGTTTGGGGGTTTGTATGTGATGTCTGAATGATGAAGCAGGAGTCAGAGCTTTTCACTTTTGACAATGATGTGACTTTGTTCACTTTTGGATCAGGTGTGTGAGAGACTGTCTCATATTGGTTTGTATAGAGCTGTTCACATTGTTTCAAAGCAGCTCTACAGACAATCACAAAGTAAGTGTTTATAATATCTGAATATACTGCCTGAGCTGGACAATAATATAGTTTACATCTTGTCATAGACTTATATATCTTAATATAGAATGTGACAATGATCTTATGTGTGTCTGAAGTTCCAGCTGGAGATGAGAATATATATATATATATATCACTTTTGAATACATGATGTGTGTTTGAGATTCATTATTTATTATGAAAAGCTCTTTTTAAGAATGAAATCATTTATTAATATCCAGACCGGATGTGAATATGAAGCTGTTTGTGTATCTGGCTCTCATTATGATAGCGAATTTCCTAATTAGCTTTAGCTGTTCAGTGTCAGTAAAACAGACATCAGTGACTAACAGCTCTCTCTCTCTCTCTCTCTCTCTCTCTCTCTCTCTCTCTCTCTCTCTCTCTCTCTCTCTGTGTCGTCATGGTGACGCGACGGTGACGCGCACTCATACCTGAGCCGGTCGGGCACGCGGGTGAGGGATGCTGATGCTGCTGCTGCTGCCATGGCAACAGACATTAAAGCGCTCACACACTGATTTATTGTTTGTTTGATACCACGTTGGTCTTTCCCGTCACGCGGGATCCGGGATCCGACGCTGCGATCGCGTGAAGCTCAACAAGTGAAAGTGATGAATGCGAGGGAGCGACGCGAGGCGCGCTGGATAAACGCCTGATAATCGCGCAGATGAATCACGCGCGTCTGACAGCAGCTCCGGCGCGTTTCTCCTCCGTTTCTCCTGTTGAGCATCTGACGATGATGATGATGCGCCTTCACACGTCTGACTGACCGGTGTGTGTGTGTGTGTGTGTGTGTGTGTGATTGACAGATGAATGCTCTGTATCTGTGTCGCTCCATCACATCGTTTTTATATAAGCGCGTCTGTTGAGCGCGAGACATCACTTTGACATCACCGAATCACGGAACCCGTGACCGTGCGGAGATGCTGTCCGGTGTCGGAGCGGCTCGGAGCGCCTGGGCCTCAAGGACACGGAGAAATGAGGAGAAATGACGGACGACGCGTGAAGACGAGCGCGTCAAGGACGAAAGGGCGTCAGCAACGCGCGCTAATTCAAGGGCGTTCGAACGAGATGAGGAGCCGTCGGAGGACAGCGCGGCGGGGCGAGGCGTCCTCCGGAGGAAGCGTGAAGGAGAATCCGTTGTTTTACCGGTGCTGAGGTCACACTGACCGTGAGCTCGTACTTCAGCGTAATGACAGATCAGAGACAAAACACACCCGTGTTTATCTGACAGAAGAGCAACAACAGGTCATTGTGTGTGTGTGTGCGTGTGTGCGCGCTCTCGCGTCTGGCGCTGGCATGGATGGTGGCACCGGGGCTTCTGCGGGCACGGACCCTCGCCCCGTTCGGAACGGGGACTCTAAGCGGCGCAGTAAGAGCAGCCTGCCGTCTCCCGGTTACCGTCTCTCCCAGGCGTCTCTGGAGGGCGACCGCGGGGACCCGCTTCCCGGGCGCCGCCGCCTCTCCATCCTGAGCTCCACGCGCGACAGCGGTCAGTTCCGCCCGGGCACCGCGTCTGGAACCCCGACCACCCCTCTGCCGCTGCCCCACGCCGGCTCCGCCCCGCCCACCGTGCAGCGATCTGTGGGTTTTGCCGCCTCCAGAGCAGCTCTTGCTTCCACCTCCTCCTCCACCGGCACCGGGATGGTCGTGGTGGCTACCGGACCCGAGACCACCACCACCACGTCGGCCGGGAGCCCTGAGGCCGATCCGGTGCTGGACGGTGAGGACTACAGCTACTCGAACCAGTCCACCTTCATCCAGAGGCAGTTCGGAGCCATGCTGCAGCCCGGGGTCAACAAGTTCTCGCTCCGCATGTTGGGCAGCCACAAGGCCGTGGCTCTGGAGCAGGAGAGACTCCGATCAGCCGGAGCCTGGATCATACACCCCTACAGCGACTTCAGGTGCACACACACACACACACACACACACACACGCAGAGGGAGAGAGTTACTGTCAACGTAAAGTTTTTTTATGTTAATGTTTAAAGTTATTCTGTGCACAAGTGTGTTGTGTCCAGCTCAGCTCACTGTTATTTCGGTAAAGCAGGCGTGTGTCCAGTGATGTTTCTGACCGACTGAGTGAGTTTCAGTGACCAGATCACAGCGTTTTATACGTGATTCACACCCGTCTGTGTCTGAACAGATGTTGAGACATTGCTAGGTGCAGGTGTGATTCATGTGTTCCAGCAGACAGACAGCAGAGCAACATCTGAATATGAATATGAGCACAATTAGTCTGTCTACTGTCAGAAATGAGCATGGATCAAATATTCATAATGTGATGCATTATTCATCCACTGTATGCATAATGCATAATTCAATCAGCTACCATTTCAATTACGTTAAACTGGAACTATGAATACAGAAATGAGGCAGAAAAAGTCAGACGGTTCAAACTCGTTCCTGACCGTCTGCTGGAGATTATGAGCAGTGTGTGTGTGTGTGTGTGTGTGTGTGTGAGCTCAGACCTGCTCAAGTGTCCCAGTTTCTCCAGAAATGGTGTATCATCAGGATGTTTGAGCTGTTCACAGTGTGACAGCAGCCATCATTACAAAACACACACTTACACTCATACACACGCTCTCACACACACTCAAATTCACACAGTGTTGTGGTGTGTACGCCTCAGCTGGATTCTTGCATTACTGTATTATCGCTCCATGTAGCTCTGAATCTCTCATAGGGAGATGATGAATAATATTGATCTCATAACCGCAGACAGAGATAATCAGACTCTTACAGAGTGACTCAGATATGAACAGAGACAGAAGATTTGGAATAGTGCAAATTCCTTTAATTGTTTGGCATAAGGTTTGTACAATTTCCTGCAGATTCACATTTACACAACAATACTCTCACAGACACAGACACTAGTGCGTAAGTGTACAGCTGTGTAATCTTACTGTATAGTGTAGTGTGTATTGATGAATGCAGATGCTCAAACGGTCCGTCTCCGAGCAGGTTCTGCTGGGATCTCCTCATGCTGCTTCTGATGGTGGGAAACCTCATCGTCCTCCCGGTGGGAATCACCTTCTTCAAGGATGAGAACACTCCTCCATGGATCATCTTCAATGTGGTGTCGGACACACTCTTCCTGGTGGATCTGGTGCTGAACTTCCGCACCGGGATCGTGAAAGAGGACAGTACGGAGATCCTGCTGGACCCCAAGGCCATCCGCCAGCGCTATCTGAAGAGCTGGTTCCTCGTGGACTTCGTGTCCTCCATCCCCGTGGATTACATCTTCCTGATGGTGGACCTGGAAGCTCACCTGGACTCAGAGGTCTGTCTCTCTCTCTCTCTCTCTCTGCGGACGGCCTTTTCTAGATTCAGGAATTCTATTATAGTATTTTTCAAATAAAGATATATCAGATCAATTCAGCGTCAGTGCAGTTACAGCGATAATATTACTGAAGATGAAGTATCTTTAACTGTTCTACATAAAGTGTGTGTGTGTGTGTGTGTGTGTGTGTTTCTTCCGCAGGTGTACCGGACGGCCCGAGCGCTGCGGATAGTTCGGTTCACTAAGATCCTGAGTCTGCTGCGCCTGCTGCGTCTGTCTCGACTTATACGCTACATCCACCAGTGGGAGGAGG
>NC_068386.1:585693-630693 GCF_023724105.1 Carassius gibelio | reverse complement strand
ACAGGAGGCACTGTCTCCCCCCGACCTCATCCGGTGATCTGGGCACCGCTGGTCCACGCTCCCCTGCAGACGGCCGCTGCTACCACCAGTGTGGCCATTGCTTTGATGCAGCAGCAGCAGCAGCAGCAACAGTTGCAGCAGCAGCTACAACAACAACATGCCCTTGGAGCTGCCATCTTCCTTCCCTCCGCTATTTCCATCTCCCCATCACCTTCATTCTGCCCGCTTTCTCCTCCCCGACCACCCACACTACCCCCTCGGCAGTCACTCAGCTCCCTCATAAACGTAATGGGGGGGATGCCCCCCCGAGGAGTCCCATCCTCTGTAACACCTACACCCTCTCCCTCTACTATGGGACCGACAACTGTGGCCGTGGCTCCTTCAACAGGTGGAGTTTCAAAAACTCCTCCTACGCCTGCATCGTCAGTGCCCGCCCCCCTGCAGCCTGGAAGAGCGCTTCATCACAGTCTCCGCCTCCACACGGAGCCCACAGCATCACCTGTCCATAAAGTCCTGCCTCCCTCCTCAGCAGTTGCCCCACTGTCCGTCGAAGGGCGCAGTGTTGGCTCCGCTCCACAGGGGGCCAAAGAGGCTTTGCTGCGTCATGTTGGAGGAGGCAGCACCCAGGGCCTCCCCATGATTGGTCGGCTTACCCAGGAGGCCAGACTGCTCTCCGCCTCCCAGCCGACTCTGCCCCACCGCAGCTGGGCAAGTGTGCAACCTCACCCGCCTCTCCATCGTAAAGCATCTGGAGGAAACCTGCTTCCAGCACCCTTCCTTTCATCATCAGGACTTGCTAGAGGAGGAAGTGCAGGTGTTTTGAGCTCAAATTCGCCACAGCCTGGTGCCACACAGGGACTAACAAACACACCCCTGCTGTTGCCCTCTCAGCTGGCACACACACCTCCACTCATGTCAACTCCGGGATCAGCCCCGTCACCCCTTGCCCCCTTTTTGTCCTCCCCGAAACAAACCCCTCTTTGTTCCACCAACCCTCCTTTATCCCTCGTGGCCACATCTTCTGGTCTAGTGGCTCCTCAAACCCAGCGACCCAAACCAGGCACTGCTATACCTACTCCTTCTTCAACCTCTCCTCCTCCTTACCTACGCCCTCCTTCTTCTCAGTCCACCTCCACCTCTCCAACTTCATCTCCCGGCACCTCTTTGGCTCAGAATTTCTGGTCCAAACCCTCTCAGACACCTCCTTCCCCATCCCCATTGTCCTGCACCACCAACTCAACACCCACCATCACTCCATCTCAAACCCCCACCCCAACTCGAACCCCGACCCCTGTTCAAACTCCTATTCAGACCCCCACCCAATCTAGAACACCAGCGGCATTCCAAACCCAATCCCAAGGATGGTGTCCAACTCCCGTCCAGATCCCAGCAGCTGCACAAACTCTGACCTCAACCTCCGTTCAGAGTCCGCTTCCCGTCCAGACTCCAAGTAAACCTATGATGGGTCAGAGCCATTCAGATGCTGCTGACCAGATGCCAGCTACTGCCCAGGTTCTTGGTTCTCCTTTGACTTGTTCTGCAGTCTCCAGTCAAACCCAAACCTCAAATGCCATACAGACTCCGAGCTCTTCCTGGATCCCAGGATCTCCCATCAATACCCCAGCCCAAAGTGAACCGTCAACCCCTGTTCTGACCCAATCCCAAACACAAGCCACACCTGCTAAAGCCCCTGCTGTTGCTGCATCATCACCTTCTCCTTCATCAACTCCATCTCCCAC
The DNA here is from genome assembly GCF_023724105.1 of Carassius gibelio. Classification (NCBI taxonomy): domain Eukaryota; kingdom Metazoa; phylum Chordata; class Actinopteri; order Cypriniformes; family Cyprinidae; genus Carassius; species Carassius gibelio. The sequence goes on along the minus strand of NC_068386.1, from coordinate 628,954 downwards.
TGCTTCACAGCCACAGAAGCCAGCTGCTAGCCAGACTCAGACCTTAAACGTTCTGTCCACTCCCTTAAGTCCATCTCTCATTCCTGCTTCCACTGCCTCCTCATCTACAGTCCTCCAGTCCAACTCCACCACCTCCACTTCAACAAAAGAGGCAAAGAAAATGCAGGACTTGCCTCAGATGCAGATAGATTCAGAGACAAAGAGACAAAAAAAATCCTGCTAGCATGTGAGGAGGGAGGTGGGCGCTGGACAGAGGCTCTTGTTTTGTCCGAGGTGAGTTCAGGAGATGAGATGTGATGAGTCAGCTGTATCAGTTCAGGCTCTGCAGGTTCCATGAGCATGCTGTCTGCGTTCGAGCCTCCCGGTGTTGGTCTGTAGTCTTGACCACGGGAAGGTTTAACATCTCTGACTAATCAACTAATCAAGGTAAAAACAAAAGAGCAGAACATATTTCGCTCAAAAGTAGAACTGGAGTGTCTGTGTTGTCCAGGTCATCTAGAAAAGTCAGGTAGAATATTTTTGTAGTCCTGCTGAAAAGACCATCTTGAATTGCAATGGGCTGACTGCCATTTATATTGATCCCCAGCAAAACATGGATCCCAACCGTGTTCGTGGAGCCTCCAACACTGCACATTCTGCATCTTTCACACATGATTCATCAGTCAGTCATAAGCTCTTTAGTAGAACCCCAAGACCAGAAAAGGGTGTATCAGACCAAACAGAGATGTGCATCCAGGAACAGAGTTAAGAACCACTGTGCTAGTGAACGAGCATGATCTTTCGACAGAGATCTGATGAGTTATCTTTCACAGAATAGATGCCAAAAATGTCTTAAAGGGAATGTTACTGCAAAACTGCCACCACCTTAAGATGCATTTGCACAGCCTTGTAAAGATAAAAAAACATCAGAACATCAGAAAATGTTTTATAAAATCAAAACTGTTTTATCCATTTAACATCCCCTCCAGAACACAAGCAGCATTTTCCGATCGGATCACCCTCAATCTAGAGACGATAAAAGCATAACCTGAGTTTCAAATGACTTCTGTATGCGGAGCAGCAGCTAGAAATTACCATCACACCTTCTGTCATTGAATATTAGTGACTGAACTTTTGCGACAGGACTAGAACTATCACAACTCATTTGGCACTTTAGTTCACGAGTCTAATATAAAGTGTCCAGGAATCGCTTGGGCACCATACAGGAATAATACATTTTGAGTTCGGAAAGACGTTTCGACACAGCGAATCTGTGTTAATTTAGTGTACACTGCCTGTAAACTATAAATGGTGCATTGTACATAGTGTGTGAAGCAGAACATTAATTTCTACCTGAAAAAAAAAGAATCTACAATCGTATCCTTCTTACCAGTTTCGTGTACTTGTGTTTTGTTGTTCTCTCTGTCAGACCGTTAGCCAGTGAATACCTGATCAGTATGCAAACCAAAATCATTCAAATTACATTTTTAAATCGCACCGCCTTGAGATGTGAGTGAAAAATTACCAAAGGACGTGTTTAGAGAATCAAACCATGAAACCATGCAGCAGGATTTCTTGTATGAATTGAATTTGGCTTTATATTCTCATAGGAAAGGAGAACTTTTGTTGCTATAGCGAGTTTCCATTTGGTGCTTCCACTGATGCAAGAATATATAAGCGGATTCCCTAAAGGCACACAGTGATGGAACAAAATTAGATTACATTTCAATGCTTTTGGATTCTCTCACGAAATGTTTGCGTTGACCTTATGTGTGAGGCTTTTGGTTAAACCATTCCAGTTTGAATCAGGTTTGTTATCTTACTGATGGCCAGTGTCAGCATGCTCAGAAACCTCACGACCTGAGTCTGCATAAACTGATTTAGAAGTTAAATATCTGAAAATATCAAACTTGATTTCCAGCTTCTCCTCTCTCATCTCTTTTTAAATCACCAAAGTGTAACATTTGCTCATTATATAACTAATAATTAGCATCAGAGATGTGATAACTGTAAAGAATATATATATATATATATATATATATATATATATATATATATATATATATATATATAATTATTTTGATAAAAAAAAAATAGAAGCAATCCATTAGTAGTTTGTCGTCTCAGATGTTTGATGTTAGTTTTGGACAATGACTTAAACGTTCATACTCTCACTCTGCTGTAGCTGAACTAGTGTTTTGTTTTGACTGTGTGTTGCACTAAACAGCGAGCGCACAGCAGTGCTTTAGTTCCTCCGTGAGCGTGTCTGCTTCTCTCTGTCCGTTAGTGTCACCACACACATCCGACGCTGGACCAGATCTACTTTCATCTTTCTCTTGCTCTCGTACTGTAGCCGCTTCCCTTCAGTGACACACACACACACACACACACACACACACACCTCAGTATGAATCTGTCATGTCGTGCCCAGTGCTGTTACTTGGTGTTTTGTGATGATAGTGAGATTATGTCTAATTTAATACCATGATGCCTAGATTGCACATTTAAGGACCAAATGTTTATTTTTATTTGTTTTCACAGCTTTAGCTTTTGAGAAAAAGGAAATAGTAGTCTATAATGATAAATACAATGACACGTGTGTCCCTGGAGCACAGAAGCAGTCTTAAGTCGCTGGGGTATATTTGTAGCAATAGACAACAATTCATTGTGTGGGTCAAAATTATCTGGATTTTATTTTTATGCCTGAAATCATTAGGATATTAAGTAAAGATCATGTTTCATGAACGTATTTTGTACATTTCCTATATAAAAATATTTAAAAAATGTATTATTAGTAATATTAATTGCTAAGAACTTCATTTGGACAACTTTAAAAGCGATTTTCTCAATATTTAGATTTTTTGCACCCTCAGATTCCAGATTTTCAAATGAACCATACATAAATAAATTAAAAGAGACTCTTAAGACTGGGTGTGTGGTCCAGGGTCACATATGAAGGCCACATCACACTGCACTGACACACACTGATGAAACACAACACACACTTTGGTCAGGTCTGGCGGGATCAGTGTGTTTCCCGTCAGTGGTCAGCGCTGGTTTAACTGCTTGAACATGTGGAAACACATCTGTTGGGTCTTAGACTGTCTGAGAAGAGACGTACTGTACAGTTCTGAGTCTGTCACTGCAGTGTGAACTGGCCTTTAGAGAAATAATGATGAACATGTAAAAAATGATTTGTGCCAAATCAGAATAAAGTGAATTTAGAATCAGTTTTCTGGATCTGTTTGTTAACACACACACACACACACACACACACACACACACACCCACGCAGGCACACACACACACACACACACACACTAATGAAACATCGTTCTGAATGTACCATTTGTAACATACAGGTTCAGTTGCTGGTCTGTCTGTGTGTGTGTGTCTTGTGTGTGTGTGTGTGTGTATCATATCAGGACACAACTCTGTATAATGTCATGGGTATGACACAGGTATTACAAGGAGAGGGTGACTTATGAGCACATAACCCATGTCCCCATTTTTCAAAACACTTATAAATCATACAGAATGAGTTTTTTTGAGAAAGTAAAAATGCACAAAGTTTCCTGTGAGGGTTAGGGTTAGGTGTAGGGTTGGTGAAGGACCATAGAGTATACAGTTTCTACAGAATAAAAACCATTACACCTATGGGATGAACACACTTTACACAAAAACAAACGTGTGTGTGTGTGTGTGTGTGTGTGTGTGGTGCACAGCTGCATCTCATCAGGGCTGGTGGCTGGTTTGCTCCTGACAGTGTAATGAAGCTCTGTTCTCTGCTAACAGTGTTGATGATCAGTGAGGACCGCAGGAGCCCTGTTTATCTCTACGAAGCAGAGCATTTATAGTTCGTGAGAGAATCAGAGGACAGTAAAGGTTGTATCTCTAGCAGAGCAGCTTACTGTTGTAGCTCTTTGCCTTCATGACAACAAACTCTTAGAAGAAAGGGATCATTGGGGTTCTATATAGAAGGCACAAAGGGTTCATATCTTGAATTCTGTGATCATTCACATGCATTCATAAATGCATTTGAATACACCGAATAATGCAGTGAAAGAACGCACTCAAAATGCACCGCGCACTAGTATGACATCATCATGTAACTTTACATTAGTCTAGATGCCTACACTTTTTAGGCACGATTTGTTTAGTTTTTTAATATACTTGATACTGTTAAAAGGCACATCATTAAAACAAAAAATACGAGTTCACATTTCACACCTAAACAAGCGTGGAAAACGTAATTAGAACTAGCTACTAAATTAGTTAAAAATGCCTATCCATATACAGCTATGATTTGCGAACCCCAAACTGACTCAAATGATTCGCGAACCCACTACGAACTCCCGAACTGATTCAAATGACTCTCGATCCCCAAATTGATTCAAATGATTCGCAATCCTCAAATTGACTGAAATGATTCGCGATCCCGCTTTGAACTCCCGAACTGACTCAAATGATTCGCGATCCCGCTCCAACTCCCAAACTGGAGTCAGATGACTCAAATGATTCACGATTCCGCTACGAACTCCCCAACTGACTCAAATGATTCGCGATCCCGCTACGAACTCCCGAACTGACTCAAATGATTCGCGAACCCGCTACAAACTGCCGAACTGACTCAAATGATTCGCGAACCCGCTACAAACTGCCGAACTGACTCAAATGATTCGCGATCCCGCTACGAACTCCCGAACTGACTCAAATGATTCGCGATCCCGCTACGAACTCCCGAACTGATTCAAATGACTCTCGATCCCGCTACGAACTCCCGAACTGACTCAAATGATTCGCGAACCCGCTACAAACTGCCGAACTGACTCAAATGATTCGCGATCCCGCTACGAACTCCCGAACTGACTCAAATGATTCGCGAACCCACTACGAACTCCCGAACTGATTCAAATGACTCTCGATCCCCAAATTGATTCAAATGATTCGCAATCCCCAAATTGACTGAAATCATTCGCGATCCCGCTTTGAACTCCCGAACTAACTCAAATGATTCGCGAACCCGCTCCAACTCCCAAACTGGAGTCAGATGACTCAAATGATTCACGATCCCGCTACGAACTCCCCAACTGACTCAAATGATTCGCGATCCCGCTACGAACTCCCGAACTGACTCAAATGATTCGCGAACCCGCTACAAACTGCCGAACTGACTCAAATGATTCGCGAACCCGCTACAAACTGCCGAACTGACTCAAATGATTCGCGATCCCGCTACGAACTCCCGAACTGACTCAAATGATTCGCGATCCCGCTACGAACTCCCGAACTGACTCAAATGATTCGCGATCCCGCTACGAACTCCCCAACTGACTCAAATGATTCGCGATCCCGCTACGAACTCCCAAACTGACTCAAATGATTCGCGATCCCAATACACATAATGCAGTAAAAGTGTGCACATTAGAGAGAAATAAACAGCAGATGTTCATGTTAACAACTTCTTTAACTTGAGCAAACGCTGCTAATACACCTACATTTGTTAATAAAGTAAATAAAACGAAAACATGAATGTTTTAATGCTACTGAATAAAAATAAACGATCCACTCGAAAGTCTGCTCATCATGACAGGACGTCACTTCCAGGGAGGCATGTTGTACACGCCCCCGTCCCTTGACTCCACCCCCACGTCAAAACAGTGTCACAAAGAGGGACGTGCAGAAAAGTAAAGCGCAAAGGGAAAATAATATCGCAAGCTCAAACTAGACTGACACAAAATAAAAGCAGCATTGCAAATAAATTATTAGATATGACCATGGAAAATATTTATTGCAAAATCATTGCTTTCGCGCTGTTTCATTTGTTTAGTAATTTTTGTTTGCAAAAAGCAAATGTATTTTCCTCAATACTTTAAATAAAAAATTTTACATTTGTTTTTATTGTTTTTGTATATTTTACACAAGGTAAATCTTTCTGATTTATTAAAATAAAAAGTCACGTATACATGGATTTTTCTGGGCTAAGCCCCGGATCTCCACTCACCCTAGAACCACCCCTGCCTTCAGCTATTAATGGTACGTTTACACTGAAGCATGTGTTCCACAGAAGAAAGAAGGTCATGGAGGTTTGGAGTCACACGAGGGAGAGTAAATGAGCACAGAATGATTATATTTGAATGAACGTCGTGTTAAAAAAAAAACTAGATTTATATTTCTCTCTTCACACAGGAAACTGAAGATCACACGCTTTGCATTGTGGGATTTCGTATAGTGTTCATGTTGTTTTTAGATTGCAGGTTCCAAATATGTTTGAGGAAAATAGCTTCAGCTAAAAACTGTATGCACGAATTTCAGCATCAGAATGCGCTTTATTCACTAAGTGTGTGCAAACACAAGGAATGTGTTGTGTTTTAAACATGCATACATATACAACACAAAGAACATTTAAATAGTAATAATAATGTGGTATACATCTGGAACAGAAGGTTTATGTGCATTATTTACTGTATAACTAAATGTACTTCCACCGGTTTTCTCTTTGTGCTGCTAGTGAAGGCCTTTGTCCAGTTTCTGGATCTTTCTAACCAAACGACAGAAAGGGTTTGAGATGGATCCATAGATGTCGTCTCAGGATTTGATGCTAGGTTTGGACAACATGACTAAACAGTTCATATTCTTCTGTAACTGACCTGCTGTTGAATCACGGGATTGATCGTCAACTTTACTCCTTGAATGCACCGAAAGTCACTTCGGATAAATGTTCGAATTTAAATATTACAATCAGTCCAGGGTTTCCCAAAGTGGGCTTCCTAAGTTGCTGAATCAAAATGGCTTTACATAAATTATAAAAATGTATGATTTAAGATTGTCAAAACAAAAAGTGTTTGCTGTACTGTGCATCGTGGGAAGATTAACCGTGAACATGCGAATGTGTTGATAAACTATCTAAGTCTATATTTCAGCTCAAATGAGGTCAGGTGAAAAGAGTTTGTGGACATCTGTGTCCGATAATATCCAGTAGATGGAGCTCCCAGCTCATTTACTGACAGCTTGAGTGCTAGATCAGCGTCATCAGCAACACATGAACAGTAGAGCTTCAGAGATGATCTAGAGCTGAGATCTTCAGATCAGACCCCAGCTGAACACACCTGATGGAGAGACTCGGAGGATGTGCTGATCCAGGACCAGCTCGGAGACACTCGAACACACCTGCATCAGGTGACAACATGGAGGAACAACTGAGCACAGATATGAATTTGCTGCAGATGCTGAATTTATATGGACGAAGGGTAAAGGAGAGAGCCTCTGCCACACCTGTGTGGAGATGTGAAGGTGTGTGACCACACATGTCTCAATTCTGGCTGATGTGGATGTTGCCGCTGTAATCCTTTCATTGCTTCACTCACACACACACACTGAACCACATCAAAGCGGAAGTCAGTGAATATGAGTGTGTGAGTGAGCTGTTAAACCCTAACCTCATCCTGACACACTCCTTCATTTCTCATGCATCTGCTCTCCTCTCAGAAACACTTCTTCAGCCTGTGTTTGTATCATCATCATCATCAGGCGCTCCTCCTGCTCGTGCACGAGCCAAACTTGTATTAAATGACAGATCATTAATGATAGCACCATCACACACACACACACACAGCAGCACTTTCAGTATTAACAGTGTGCGTGATATTGCACGTCAGAGTGTCTCCTGAGTTTAGTGTGAATACAGAGCTCGATCACTGACATCCGTGTGTGTTCTCGCTATATTTGACATGCAAATTCAGAGTTTGTCACTTGACTCATTTTCAGAAGCAGAAGTGGAAATGCGCGTTCAACATGAAAACGGAAGAAGCGCGTTAAATGTGATCAGCGGCCGCGGTCGGTCCACTCATGCCCACCCTCATCAGCACACGGGCGCGCGCGCGCAGAGTCCGACTCCCCCCAGCGGCCCTCCGCCGCCCGCAGAGCCAATCACCCGCGGCCGCTGGAAGTAGGACAAGCCGCTTCCTGGTTGCAGGTTTAAGGAGGAGTCGCCGGAGTCCGTCAGGAGCGGGTCAGAACCGGCGGAAAGACACCGGATAGAGAGACCAGCCGCTACCGGAGACCGGATCCGTGCGCGCGGACGCGTCACATTGAGGAAGTGCGCGAGCGCGCGGTCAGGTGGGACACGGCGGGGGAAACTCAGGTGACACCGGCTCAGGTAAAGCGCTTCTCTTCCGTACAGCGCGGAACAGCTACTTCACACGCGATTTCAGCGGCGTTTTCTTTCATTTCACCGGCTTTCGCTCTGCCTGCGCTCATTGGTTTTATTTCACGGATTCTTATCGCCGGGGTCACGAGAGGACGCCCACGTCACGGCTGCTCGGTAACTCCCGTGTGACGTGTCGGACATATTCTGCTCCCGTTTCTGTCAGACGACCTCCGTGCTGTCATTAGAGACGCTTCGCTGTCATTTTCTTTCTTTCATTCATTCATTCGGTGTTTGACGAGCGGCTTTTACCTGACAGGTGAGTCCGCGCGCGGGATAATAACCCGAGTGGCCTTTGGGTAATACTTGGTTTTAGTGGAGAAACGCGCGTTGAGAGGCACTTTTAGACGGCCTTGTGTGTGGGGTGTGAGAACTGAACTTGTCCTCGCGGAGACTCGCCCGTGCACGCGCGGACGAACCGGCTGAACCGGATCCGCTGGTGATCTATAATCGGGTTTAACTGTAAAACACCCGAAGCTGCTGCTGTTTGTGTGTTTGACAGTCCGCAGCAGCTGCTGTGCTTTTTTCTTTTAATTAGTCCTGCAGTTCAATTAGACTCTCACCTGCTGCCCCCCCCCCCACCCTCAAGGCCGTTGTCATAGTAACTTAATTACTCAGGTAATTCGGTCGGTCGGTGATGACGCGGTTCAACCCACCGCGCGCGTGAACCCCCTGACATCTCTCTCTCTCTCTCTCTCTCTCTCTCTCTCTCTATACATGTATAATATAAAAGTTTGCATGTGTTTTGTTTGAATATCATATTTGATCTATCAGGCTTTTATAAACAGAAACAGCTCGATGTTATTCAGAGACTCAAACCGAGTAAAATATGAATCTGCTGCAGAAGCTGATATTTGGAGGACATCATATTTTCGCCCTCACATTGGTCTGGAGCACATTCAGTGATAACAAGGTCATCCTTGTGATCATATTTTGTAATTATCATGTAAATCTGACAAAATCTGACTTGCTTTTATGAAAAGGATATTATTTTCATACATGTCCACTGTAGAGGACAGCTAAAAGTGAGTTTATTACGCTTTTTTGGAGGCACAGCAAATTAATAGGAAAATAAATTATATATCAATATTCTTAAGAAATATAAGATATTATTATGAAAATCTGGCCAATTATTGCTCCCATTATTACACTTCTTTTTTCGACATGCTGTCCCAGCAGCACTTTAATATCCAAATTAGGTACGGTGTAAAGATAACACTGTGTTTAATGGGAAAGAGGAGTTCATGGAAATATTACACACATTGCATTAAGTAAAATGGTATGTCAAATAATTTTGTTATGTCTTTATTAACAGAGTTGAGAATCATCCTTATACAAAGGTTGATATATAAAAAAATCCTGAAACCTAATTATTATTATTATTATTTTTAAATCCCATTGCTTTTTTCCTTTTTATGTCTTCTTTCTTTCTTTATTTTTTTGAGTCCTGGTGTCCTCTAGAGAGGACAGAGCATAACATACGAATAAAATAACATGTTTAAAAAATTTTACTTTTCAATTTCAGTTACTCTAAACAATGTAATGACACACACACACAAATACTAAATTCACAAAGCAGTTTTTTCCTCTTCTCATGAGGTTATGATGAAATTCTGCTGCTCGTGCTGTAAATCAGTGAGATCTTTCTAACAGTAGAGCAGATACTGATATAAACTGATCTGAATATGAGTCTGTATCTCCAGTAATTTGTCGAGATGTAAATGATCCGCACATATAACACAGTGACTGAGAGCTGAAGAAATCAAGGCTCCTCAGAAGATGTGAGATGTTCTGGAGGCTTGTGAAGATCATTCCTCCGCTGAGGAACAGTGAAAGTAAAGCTTCTGGAAACAAACGCTCCTCAAAAGATCCTGAGGATCAGATTTGAGACTCTAAAACATGATTGATGGAGAATCAAGTAAAGCTGAGCTGCTTCAGTCCAGGAAGAGTTCATCTGGAGATATTACTGACCTTTACTTGATCAGAATCAGGAAAGATCTGACACGAGGAGCTCCAGAATTACACTAAAAGAGCTTCGACTCGATAAAACACGCTGAACTCTCAATCAGAGACAGAAGACACGAGGAGATCGAGTGTGACAGGTTTATATTCATGAATCATATAGGTTATGATGCTTTAGACTTTAAAGTGTTAAAACACTTCTATATGAATTGCATAATGCACAATTATGATCTTGAGATTATAGTGAACTGTTGTATTTTTAGGATTCATATTCGTGTGCAATTTAACTAAATAAGATGTTACGATCATGGTGAGTTCGCTCTAGTTGTGTGAGGTTTCAGTGTGTGTACGAGTGATCTGAAGACATCACAGACGAGCGAATGAAATCTTCAACCATTCAGAGTAAATGATGCGGCTGTATGTTTCTGGAATCGTGTGATACACGTGTGAGACGTTCAGACGCATGAGAGCATGAGTGATTCTCGCTGGACGGCGTGATCCAAGCATTGCAGTGTTTCTGTGTGTTTCATATTATATTTCATTACTATCATACACTCAACACTGTCTGTTTGTCTGTTCATCAGGATTGACCCAGAGCGAGCGAGAGAGACGGACAGACAGAGGTGCGTCTGAGAGTTTATGGACTGGAGGTAAGAGCAGTGTGTGTGTGTGTGTGTGTGTGTGTGTGTGTGTGTGTGTGTGTGTGTGCGCGCGGGTGTGAGAGCGGTTCGGCATTTCTGCAGTGGTCATATGACTGATGCTGACAGAACTGTGACCGTCGTTCATGGATTTCCCTCTTCCTCTAAAAAGACCCTCAGATGAAACACACACCCACACACACGCACCCACACACACATACACACACACTGTTCCTGTAAATGCTGTATTCAGGGCATGTGGAGCCATGTAAAAATTTCCCCATATCTCACTTACGGTTTTCGCTTTCATGCAGTCACAGGAGAGAGAGAGAGAGAGAGAGAGAGAGAGAGAGATGGGGAGGGGGAGACCGATAAAAGAGAGAGAGAGACAGATGGGTGTAGGGTCATGTGCTCGATCGCCCGTCTGTCATACACTGAGCGTATGCTCTGTCTGTCTTTTAGGAAGTGGAATCATTAGCATTTCCTTTTTCTGATGCAAAGTTTCACTCCCGTCGACAACTTTGCTTGACCACCACACACACACACACACACACATTCACGTGTTTACTTCTGCTGCTGTAATTACAAAGACTAACACACATCCTTAACCAGAACAGTCAGGATGCATTTCATTTTATTTGACTCATGAATCATACGTCTGTCTTTGATCAGATATTCTGTGCTGGAGGCTCTTTTACTTCACGTATAAGTATGTTATTAATGTGTGTGTGTGTGTGTGTGTGTGTGGTGTGGGGAGCTTTGATGCTGATGAATGTGGAGTGTTTGGTGTGAAACACTGATGTGACGCTGACCCTCGGCTCCTGTCAGACTCAAGTTTGTTCTGCTGTTGAGCTTCAGAGGAGAAACAGGAAATAGATGAGGATCAGTTGGTTTTGCAACATCATCTTCACACACACACACACACACACTGCACCCATTACACTTCACACACATGAAGCAGTGAAATCCTCCCATAAACACTTGACTGATGAGTTTACGACACACACCCACAGCATCCAGCATCACACACACATACAAACACCACCTCACATTCCCACACTGAAACTTGATGGTCGACGTGAAACTGCTGACCAGACAGAGATGCTGCTGATGACACCTGACACACACACACACACACACACACACACTCTCTCACACTAACACACACACACACGCACACACACACACACACACACAGACACTTACACAGACACACATACACTCTCAAACAAACACACACGCACACAGTCACAGATTCACACACACACACTCTCTCTCTCTTGCTCTCTCTCTCACACACACACACTCTCTCACACAAACACTCTCACACACATACACTTACACAGACGCACACACACATACACTGTCAAACAAACACACACGCACACAGTCACAGATTCACACACACACTCTCTCTCTCTTTCTCTCTCTCTCACACACACACACTCTCTCACACAAACACTCACACACATACACTTACACAGACACACACACACAGTCACAGATGCACACACACACTCTCTCTCTCTCTCTCACACACACACACACACACACACTCACAGACTCATATACAGGTGCTGGTTATATGATTAGAATATCGTCAAAAGTTGATTTATTTCACTAATTCCATTCAAAAAGTGAAACTTGTGTATTATATTCATTCATTACACACAGACTGATATATTTCAAATGTTTATTTTTTTAATTGTAATGTTTATAACTGACAACTAAGGAAAATCCCAAATTCAGTATCTCAGAAAATTAGAATATTGTGAAAAGGTTCAATATTGAAGACACCTGGTGCCACACTCTAATCAGATAATTAACTCAAAACACCTGCAAAGCCTTTAAATGTTCTCTCAGTCTAGTTCTGTAGGACACACAATCATGGGGAAGACTGCTGACCTGACACTTGTCCAAAAGATGACCATTGACAGCTTGCACAAGGAGGGCAAAACACAAAAGGTCATTGCAAAAGAGGCTGGCTGTTCACAGAGCTCTGTGTCCAAGCACATTAATAGAGAGGAGAAGGGAAGGAGAAGATGTGGTAGAAAAAAGTGTACAAGTAATAGGGATAACTGCACCCTGGAGAGGATTGTGAAACAAAACCCATTCAGAAATGTGGGGGAGATTCACAAAGAGTGGACTGCAGCTGGAGTCAGTGCTTCAAGAACCACTACACACAGACGTATGCAAGACATGGGTTTCAGGTGATGGTTCAGGGTTTCAGGTCAGGTTCAGGTCCAAGGTTATGTTCTCTGATGAAAGTCAATTTAGCATTTCCTTTGGAGATCAGGGTCCCAGAGACTGGAGGAAGAGAGAAGAGGCACACAGTCCTCGTTGCTTGAGTCCAGTGTAAAGTTTCCACAGTCAGTGATGGTTTGGGGTGCCAGGTCATCTGCTGGTGTTGGTCCACTGTGTTTTCTGAGGTCAGAGGTCAACACAGCCATATACCAGGAAGTTTTAGAGCACTTCATGCTTCCTGCTGCTGACCATTTTTATGGAGATTTATTTTCAGTTTGCCTAGATTTAAAAAAAATCCTTTCTTTGTATTGTTCTTAAGAAATAGTCTGAGATACTGAATTTGGGATTTTCCTAGTTTCAGATACAATAATCAAAATTAAAATAAACAAACATTTGAAATAAATCAGTCTGTGTGTAATGAATGAATATAATAAAAAGTTTCCCTTTTTGAATGGAATTTGTGAAATCAACTTTTTGATGATATTCTAATTATATGACCAGCAGCTGTATATAAAGACACACACACACACACACACACATATTTAAACATCATTATTATTAATTTTTTACTGTATAAATATTTCTCGTCTGAATTCAGGCAAACTCTCAGTGAGAGTTAAATATCACAAGCTCCTTTAAGTTATCAAACTAATTATTATATTATTATAATGTGCATGCTCTTAAAAGTGTTTAAGATCAATCAAAGATTTTTTTTATAAACTCTATAGTGTTTTGTTTTGTTTTGTTTTTTATTAAAAAAAGACTAATGAACTCCGGCTACAAATACATTTTCTGCTGTTTTTATCAAGAAAATAAGTTCTGCTCTATGCTGTATTTTGGTGTGATTTTTATATTCAAAGCATCTATCCATTAAATCAAAAAATATTATTTTGTCATTATTTATTCCCCTCATGTTGACTTTGTTCTGTTGAACATGAATGAAATAAGATATTTTGATTATTTATATATGTGTGTGTGTGTGTGTGTGTGTGTGTATTTGTCCTTAAGTCAGTGGCTCTAGTGTTTTCAAACTGTGTTGTTTAGCAGAAGAAAATCAGTCGTACAGGTTAGAAGGAGCTGAGAGAGTTAATAATGACAGAATGATGATGATTTCTGGATGAACTGTGTGTTTAAATAATCCTCAGATGAAGAGTTAGAGAGTGTTCCTAAAGAATGATCATCCCGTCCGTCTGTTTTGTGTCAGATGATTTCTGATCACAGTTTGTCCAATAATGCATCTTGTTTGTGAAAGCATTAGATTGGTTCCGCAGGTGTTTTTGGAGGGAGATTCTCATTCTGAGTGACTCATCAACTATTTGCTGTTTCTCTCTGTTTGAAATGTGACTGATTTAGAAATGGTTAAACTGTTGACCTTTTGACATTTAGAGTTTGTAGGATGCTTTCGAAGCGTTTATCAAAGTGCCGACTGAGTTTCACTCGAGGCCTGTGAGAGTACAGTGAACAGCGTCGGCTCGAGCGTGTGCAGTTGAGCTCAAATAACTTTCATATCTGATGCTGAAGCTGAATAATCGCTCTATTGTCTGCGTAGAGCTGCTTCCCGGGGAACAATCAGAGTTTTAAAACACTGTTGCAACATTGTTTCAAAAAAAAAAAAAAAATCCAGTTTTCTTCTCGTGATTAGAACATTATTTTAAAACGTTTCTCATGATGTTTCTTCTACTTTCCCCCAAAATAAAATGTAATATTTACGATTTTAAGAACATTTTCTCTCAACATTATGATTTGATAAATTGAATATTTGGTGATAACATTTATGTAAGAATCGTTCCCTGTCAGCTGCGTTTGAATTGGTTTCATATTTGATGAAGTTTCCATCATTTATTTTCCTGTTTGTTTCTGTCAAGCCGCATTGAATCGTTCTCGACTGCTGTAGAAATAAATGAGATCTGAAGAAGAAATACACAGTGTCTTCTGCAGTCTTCCATCAGGAACGTAACTTCTTCTCTTCAGTGTTGCACAGGAACAGAGCTGTGTTTTCTCATCAAGAGTGCTGTGAGCGTCAGACGCCCTCTGTGGGTTCATTCCAACGCTGCAAACTGCTTTTCTTTCCAGATTTCTAGATCTGCACGTGTTTCCTCACATTAGATGTGAGGAATGAATCTGCTGGAGACCAGCTCTAATGAGAATGTGGGAATGAATAACTCGTCTCTGCTCTGGAGAGAAGCGTCGGCTCACGCATCAATCTAAACCTCACTTGTTGTGGCTCCTCTGACGTTCTCTGAAAGTTAAGCACAAACCAGTGTTTTCCAGTACCGCCACCAAAACATCATTCTTGGAACGTTCTTCTGAAACATTTGAGTTTTTTTAAATGCTACTTGTTTCAGAAAACATTGGAAAGTAACATTCCCGTAATGTTTGCATAGAAGTTCAGATGGAATGTTCCCTTAACGTTCAAGAAAACACTGGATGATTAAAACATTCACTTTCTAAGAAGCCCGTGTTTATAATAAATCAGATTCTCAGATGAATGCATCATGTATTATATATATATACATAAAAATAATGTTATCATAACAACAGTTATGCTTTATTTAATGCATTTTAGTATTTACTAATTTGTGGATATAGGTTTTTAAGAGAATGATGATTTATAAATGAACACAAAGATATAATGGATTAAAAATCAGTTTGCTTGTTACTTTAATTAAAGCAGACAAAGACCACTTATAAATAATAATAATAATAATAAATATATAGTTTTTCTTAAACAGCTGTATGATCTGATATCTGATGTGAATATGGCACATTTGATTTGAACTTTATTGTAATATCAGTAGATACTAAATAATGAGACTTATAATCCATTTTAAATAATAAACACAGTGTTTATTAATAATCACACTCATAAAATATACTCTGCTAAATGCATAGATTAATGAATTAATTAAATTAAATAAGTACATTTTTTAATGTAGCCTGTTACAAATGTTGTTCTGATTATTTTTATATATATTAGTTTTTGTAATGCCTTAAGAATATGCTTATAATGTGTTATAAAAAATAATGTGAATTATAGAACATATATAGTTATTTAACACTTTATGAATAATGTTTAATAATGTACACTGTAATGCATAATATCTATATTATCATAAATAACTGTTGAAATGCATATATATATTTGAAAGTGTGTTTGATGTGTGTTTAATGTGTTATACTTTCTAAAAGTGTGATGATGAGTAGATAAGTATTTTAATGTATTATAAGGTGCATGCTATATAAAGTGAAGGATTGTGAATGTTCTTGTTCTGTTGTCAGTATCGCTGGGTTGCATTAGTTTGGTGATTGACGTGGTTTGAGCTCAGATCCTCAGCGTTTGCTCGGAGCATGTGTTCAGCACGGCCTCGGACGGATCTGAAGCGAGAGGATAAATCGTGCTAGAATCAGATGTGCAATGATTTAAAATACAGAGATATTGAGGAGTTTATAGTGAACACTGTAGAGCAGGAGATGATGAAACCCGTCTGCATTTTAAACTCATTTTCTGCTGAATAGACAACAAGACCACACACACACACACACACACACACACGTGTGCACCCTCACTGCAAACACAGCTTCCTGTGTCTTTATCTTTCTCCCACTCTCACCCCATTTCTGCTTCTGTTTACCCCAGCCTCCTCCTCTTCCTCTTCTCTTCTTTCGTTCTGCGTCTCGTCCTCAGCTCTGCTCTCTATGACACATCTCTCCCCCTCCTCACTCAATCCACAACCCTGATTTCATGCTTTTCTTTGGTTTTTCTGCTGTGAGTTTCCTGTTGTTTCCCCCTCTGTCGCGCTCCTTCAATCTGCCCCTGGATCTCCACACACACACACACACACAGCGTTTCTTGTGTGTTTTCGAAGAACACGTCTTTATTTAGACAGAGCAAAGCGCTCGGTTTTCTTTTTTTAGACTGTGGGCTTTTTCCTCAAATCTCAGACCCCAGATTGGTTCCTCTGAGCTCCTCGTCTCGTGTTCTGCTGCTGAGAACAGCTTGATCTTTCTGACCTTTTTAAATCTTTAATTTTGTGCACATCAACAAAGTTCACGCTCAGAAGAAAGTACAAAAGCTGTCTCTGGGGCAATACCCTTTCAAAATATACTCAATGCACTCGTTTGGGATAAATCTGGTACAAAATAAGGTGAAGAGGTACTGTCCCAGTGTCTTTTTCCCCCTGAAATTGTTATTAAAGCCTTTATATATAATGCATTATAAAAGTGCTTCAATTCACCTTATAATGCACTATATAATGAGTCCTAACATATTATAATATTTAACTGTGTAATGTATTAAATCTTCACACATTATAATTAAAGATATAATGCATTAGAGTGTACAGTATGAATATATCTTTGTGAAGCTGTCTTTTATGGCTTTGATGATGATGAAAAAAGCACTTTAGAATAGCTAACACTTATTAGCATGCATATCATTAGCCATGTATCAGTGCTAATTAAGAACATGCCTTATTCTACATCTCTAATCTCACCTAAACCTAACAACTACATGACTAACTATTACTAAGCAGCAAAATAAGAATTTATTGAGAAAAATGTTGCAGTTAATAATTAACAAGTGTTACCTAATCTAAAGTGTTACCTTTTTTTCTTTTTTTTATAAATACATTAAATATTTTAGAATAAACAACATACTATGAAAGCTTGTTTTTAGGGTGAAAGTGATAAGAAAAGTATTTTATCTTCTCTTTATATCCTACAAATTTTTTGTCCAGACTGGACTATTGCAGTGCTCTCTCGACAGATCTACTACAGTCAAGATTCATTTTTAATGAGTCAATAATAATGCAAGTTTCTGCTGGTATTAAACTGGAGGCACTGATGTTCCCCTGGCTCTGCACCTTTACCTGAATCACTTCAGACTCTGTGCCTCTAGACACTCGTCTTCTTGATTGTTCATTCAAAGATTCACTTTCACAGACTTTTACAGAAACTGTTCCTCAATCCCAGAGTCCTCAGTCATCCTCAAGAATCTCTTCCATCTTTATTTCACCCTCTAACTCTACCCATCTCTATTCTAATTCTATTATTTAAAAAACCTTGCCAGTTTTAGATTTGCACTCTGTTCATTTAAAAAAAAAAAAAACCTTCTCTAATATTTTTGTATTCTATTTGTTTTCTATTTATTCTACATATTAACAAAAGCATAAAAAGACCTCGAACACTTGCTTGCTCTATTCTTTTTCTAGCTGTTTTTTTTATTTATTTATTAATTAATTTAAAATCCTAGCATCTGCTTAATGACTAAATTTGAATGTAAATATATAATAACATTGTAACAGTTTAACCCATTTAAATTAAATTAAGATTAAAAAAAAATATTATTGAAAATCTAATATTCTGATAAAAATATTTTTTTATATGAATTTGCATTACACAAAAAAGTGCAGCAATATATTTTCTGTTCATCATTTGAGCAACTGAGCAATACAAGCGACAAGTTATTTCACGTCCACAGTTGTGCTGTGTGTGTGTGTGTGTGTGTGTGTTTTTAATTTGTTCAGTATATTTCGAGCACCGTTTCAGGCAGTGCATCTGAATTTCATTTTCTGTATCATGCAGTGACAATAAAGGAAATCAAATCAGATCAAATGAGTAATAAACGGAGACAAACACAAGTGACACGGTTTCCTGCGAATCTGCCGCCTACGAGTGTAAAGATGGAGTTCTGCTCAGGAACATCTGCGATCAACTGCAACGCTTTGTTTGAACAACTCTCTCTGGTTCAGTGATTATTCTGTGGAATATGAAGTGTGTGTGTGTGTGTGTGTGTGTGACTCTGAACACACACACACACACTGTAATTGTTGGTGAGCTGCTCTTGTTTTCTATCCCCTCCCTCAACTAAAGCCTCTCAAAGAATCTTTGGTGTGTTTTTGGCGTGTTCTCGCTGACACACGTTCATCTCCCACAGGAGCACACGGCAGAAGAATGAGAACACACTGTACGGTACGAACACACACCACTCTCACTTTCCTCTAGACTCCTCGCACGGTGTGTGTGTGTGTGTGTGTGTCAGAGAGAGAGAGAGTGTGTGTGTGTGTGTGTCAGAGAGAGAGTGTGTGTGTGTGTGTGTGTGTCAGAGAGAGAGAGAGAGAGAGTGTGTGTGTGTGTGTGTGTGTCAGAGAGAGAGAGAGAGTGTGTGTGTGTGTGTGTGTGTCAGAGAGAGAGAGAGAGTGTGTGTGTGTCTGACTGCATTTCCTTTGTCTGATTTATGTTTGTCATTCTTTATAAAGAACTCCAGATTTCAGTTTAAACTGAAAATGAATTGAACGTATCAGGTTTTAATGAAGTTGTAACTAATTTTTCATTTATCATTACTGAATCGTTTAGTTTTTCGGTATTTTAATGTGCATGTAAATCTGAAGTCCTAGAGGCCTGAAGTGTGTATTATCAGTGATTTCCTGTGAGTGTGTCGGATCATAGAGACACAAATAAAGATCTGATCAAACTCCACAACATTTAACTGGCTTATATTTTCCGACAGAAATCTTGTTGTGGTTTTGGTTCATTTTTTTTAGTTGTGTTTATTGTTTTCTGTCAGTGGTGTGTGTGTGTGTGTGTGTGTGTGTGTGTGCTGAGATCCTGAAGTGTCTGATGGGTTCTGATGGATAACTGCACTAAACACACACATGGCGGTGTGTGTGTGTGTGTGTGTGTGTGTGTGGCGTTGCGTGAGCACGGTAAGGAAACCATATTGTCGTATTGTGATCGGGGAAGAACACAAGTGAGCTGTCAGAGCAGCAGTGGGACGTGAGAATCCGCTGTGACACAAACAGAAACACACTCGACAACACCGAGCGTTTATTTCCACACGGCCGTGTCCTTCACACACACATCTCTCCTCAGATGAAGACTGCGTCTGCTGCTGTTGAGGATTCATTAACACCTGTATATTACCATTAGAAGAGAACAACCGCTGTGATAGTGAACATGCACACGCTGACTCTTCACTCAGATCCGTCTCATGTTTCTCTCAGTTCAGCCAATAATCAGCTGTTAATTATTCTGAGATAATGGTGTGTTTGTGCTGTGAAGGGCTGAAGCCGGCGAGCGAGAGACGAAAGAGAAGAAGAGAGAGAGAGAGAGAGAGCAGGGGATGGTGGATGCGTGTGGGTGCTTCTTGTCAGATGAGCGTCTCTTTACTGTACGTGTGTGTCACTGGGCAGAAGGGGGTTAATTTTAGCCCTTCACGATCATTGCTGTAGGTGTGTGTGTGTGTGTGTGTGTGTTTGTAAGAAAGCTGATTCACTGTGTTTCGTGTCTTTGAGTGATTCAGGACTCGTCTGGAGCACACACTCACAGATTCGACACGATAAAGAGACCGAGATCTAATCGTGGCCTTGATCCACTGTCAGACGCATTTAATACAGAGACGCTCACAGCTGACCTCTTGTGACCTTTGATTTGACCTGAGGGGAACATTAGATGCCATTGGAGCACATCTTTGGTGTGTTTTTGCATTGAGAATATACTGGAAGTGTTCATTGTGATATATTTGGATATAAAGCATCATCTACTGCGTGTGTGTGTGTGTGTGTGTGTGTGATGGTGGTCAAAGTTGAATAACCTTGATCTTTGTAATATAAGAGAAATCATCGTTCCATTCAAACCTGTCTGAGTGACTGTCTTCTCATATTTGGAAGAGTATTGGGAAGCAAAAACACATTTCTCTGACCTGTTAACTGTTTACTTCTCTATTATAATTAAATCATAATCTAATCATGACAAACTATATATTGTTGGAAAGGTCTAGGACCCTTTCTTTTTTGTTAAAAACAGGAGTTCTGACCTTTTATCAAAAACAAAAAAAAGTTTCTTTGTTGCCTTTTTCTCTGTCACATTTTAGAAATCATCAAAAATATTATATTTCACTTGAAAACTTAAAATCACATAATTCATCATTTGAAACCCATTTCAAATTCAAACATTGCATTACCATGAAAATGGTAAACCAAAATCATGTTAAAATGTTTTCAGTCATGAATTATAAAGATGTAGGTTTGGATCATGCACTTTCTAGTCTGTGTTAAATAATGTGAGTGAGAGTTAACAGGTTAAATATCTTCTTCTGTGAAGAGGAAAAGAGTGAATGTCACAGAATGAGGATTTCTGGAGAAACTGTCAATTCATTTTTAAATGAATGACATTTCTGATTTTTAAACTGCCAACACATCAAATTTATATATATTAAAAAAAAGGTTTGAATTTTTCACTGAAATACCAAGTAAAAAATGTCTTCTTTTTTTAAAGTTGTGTCAAAATGTGCAAAGCAGAGTTTCCCTGATTCTAACACTTTGTCTAAAAGTATTTTAATGTAAAGGAGATGCACAATTTAAAGTAACAATGTTTCTTTATTACGAAGTGGTAAAAGGCTTCATTAATGCGGCTGTGATTCGATGTCCATGTGCTCGTTCATCAGCTCTGGTGCCGTCTGAAACACGTGTCAGCTCCTCACTGTCTGAACCGCTTCATCTCTCTTGCTTTGATCAGATACCACAGATTTTCCAGGTTTAAACTGTGTTTCTAAGTAAACTGGAAAGTTTCTGTCAGAAATAGTTTCTTGCTGGAATGGCAAAAGTTCTTTCTGTAGTCGTTTTTTTTAATTATAAATATATAAATAACAAAGCAAATTGTTTACACGATCTGTTAATGAGGTGAGTTGGTGTTGAAAGGCTTTCAGTGGCAATGATTTCATAGAAAACATCGCTGAGAATATTTCCAGATGTAGAGACTGTTGAACTGATCCAGATCGTGTGTTTGATCTGAAGTTTCATATTTACAGTTTGTGTGTGTAGGGTTTATTATGGAAACTGTGGACAAACAGATGCAATCCAGTTTAGATTGACTACAGTTATGTAATGTTCAGAACAGATGATGTTTAGATGAGCAGATTTGGGCCGTTCTCAGTGTAACTCCGGAGCAGATCCAGTTTACACTGAGAACAGATTCAGAGCCGTGTGTTTGAAGATGAAGACGTGATCCAGACGTCAATCATAAAGTTATGAGCTCTTTCATGCAGTTTTCAGAAAGAAGCGTGTGTCTGTAGAAGAGAGCTTCTCTCCAGAAAGAATGATTGAGACGCGAGATGAAACGAGTTCCTGTGACGCTCTTCTCTTCTCTCCTGCAGCTTCTGCTCCTTCTTTTGTTCTTCTGAAAAACAGATTTCAATTCTTCTTTCTGTCCTGCTCCATTTTCACTCAGGTTTCTCTAAAATCTATTCGTTTCTTGATGTCAAACGCAGCTGTATTTGGTGAGTGTCACGTTCATTTGTTCTAGGATCTAAATTATGTTTTAATTTATTTGTGTGTCTGTGGTTATTGAGATGCTTTGTGTGTTGGTGAATCTCATTGTGTGTGTGTGTGTGTGTGTGTGTGTGTTCACACCTCTGCTAGTTAACCCTAGTTAACACTAGTTATCATGGCTCGGAAAGTTTCTCCATCTGTGCTTCCCAGCGCCGGCTGGTGATTGGTTGTGATTAATAAACACGCTTCATTAGATGGAAAGTGCTGCAGTGACGGCGCAGTGTCGCTCGCGGCCGGAATCAGTCAGACGATCGTCTTCCTGTCGTTGATCCGGACGCAGCGGAGGGCGAGGGATTTTGTTTTTTCGGAAACTTGCGAGCGTTTCGAAACGAGCTGATGGGAGCGAGGGGCACGTGGGCGACGGGGGGGAGGTGTCAAACACCTTCTACACAAGACAGGAAGACGAAGGGAGAGATAGAAAGAAGAAAGAGAGGAAGAGAGAGGTCGAGATCCCCACCGGAGAGCGTCGAAGCCGAAGCTTGTTGTTCAGAGACGAGACGGATGCTATGACACAGACAGCGGTGCAGCTCCTGTCCACAGCGCCCTGCTTCACCATGAAGGGCCGAGCGGTAGGGTCCGGGGCCCGGGGCCGTTAAACATGTGATTGTGAGGAAGGCTTGTGTGTGCGAGTGAACTGAACTGTGCTTCGTTAGTGACTAATCTGCTCCGTCTCAATTGTGTAACATTACTAGAAGCTTTAAGACGCCACACCTGTTCCAGGGAAATCTTGTTCCGTGTGTGTGTGTGTGTGTTTTGGATCAGGTTAATCAGGTGTTGGAGTGTATTGTTGTTAAGCAGGACTCAAGGGTTTGGGTGGCCAGTATTATGGGCTGTACGGAGCCGACGGTCGTTAGGGGAAGTGGAGAGGTTGCCGGGCTGCTGGTGGAAAGTTCCGGGCTCAGGTGTGTGTGTTTGTGTGTGTGTGTGAATCTGGGATGGGCCTGTAAAAATATTCATAGTTAATGCTTCAGATGCATTTATTATTTTACCGTAATATATTGTGTGGGTGTTAATCATTAGAAGACACTTGAGACTTGTTACGCAGACATAACCAGTTTAGTGACGCCGCTTCTCTTTGGGGTCTGCTTGAAAAATACGTTAAAAAAAGACATCGAAATGAACCGCTATGGCCAGACGGTGATCTAACATTTGAAGTGTTCAGTAAGATGTAGTTTACAATCAGTGTGACTCTAGAATGTGTGTGTGTTGTGATCTGATACAATTAGTGCCATTACTGTTACATGTGCTCTTATTCTCCTCCTCTCTCTCTCTCTCTCTCTCTTTCTCTCACTCTCTCTCTCTCACTCTCACTCTCTCTCTCTGTCTTTCTCTCTCTCTCTCTCTCTCTGTCTCTCTCTCTGCCCCCCCCCCCCCCCCTCTCTCTCCTCCTGTCTGTCTGTCTCTGTTCCAGCAGATGGAAAGTCTTTTCTGAGCAGATTCTGATGTAAATCTCAAGTGGAAAATAAAAGTAAAATTTCTCCCTGTTCTTTTGTGTCCCATAGTGTTTACCCCACCCACACAACCCAGAGCACACACACATGAATGCATCTCACACACACACACACACACACACACACACACACACACACACACACACACACATGCATGCACGCACACAAACACACACACACACAGACACAAACACACACACACACACACACACAGACACACACATGCATGCATGCACACACACACAGACGCACACATGCATGCATGCGCACACACAAGCACTCGTACATGCACACACACACACACACATGCATGCATCTCGCACACACAAGCACTCGTACATGCACGCATACACACACACACACACGGACACATATACACACACACACACACACACACACACACACAGACGTGTGTTTGACGCAGTTTGTCTCGTCTAGGTGTCTCAGTTGTCAGATTCTGCTGCTGCAGCGTCTCTAACTACTTCAGTTCTTCTACTGGAATAATAGAAGTATAGTGATGTCAGTAATGCTCATGAAAATAGTCACGATACACACTCAAATGCACATTGAGGGCATGTGTATCTGTCTGTCGTTCTCCGTCTCTCTGTCTCTCTCTGATCCGTTGATCCTGCTTGCTGGATTGGGTGTGTCCTAAATTAGCGTTTTGCGTTTGGGAGGAGGCCTGTGGGACGTTTAAGCCCTTATTAAAATCCTCCATCACATGAAGTAAAAAGCAAGAGGTGTGTGTGTGTGTGTGTGTGTGATTATTAATTCCAACACACGTTTCATCAGATTAGGGATGGTTAACTAGTCAAAGGACTAGTCCATTAGTAACTATTCAGTTTTTGGAAATTGTCGTCTTTAGCTGTGATATATGCAGGTGTGACCTGTTTGTCCAACCAATGGGAGACGAGGTGTTTGAGCTGTTTAACTTCTGGTTGTTTCAGATAGCGAACATGTTGAGATTAAAGTACAACATTTTTTAGTTATCATTGCTAATATTGTTATTAATATGACAACCTTTTTCACAGACTGAAGTTTCTCTACAATTAATAACATTGTAAATCTAGCAAAGTTATATTTATTTATTTATTTATTTTTGGCTTACATTTCAGAAAAGGAGTAAACGCTGCTGTGTGGGTGTTTCTAATTCAGTGTTTGCTTTCGTCTGACCAACCATCAAACTCTCCATATTTGTTTCTTCTTTTTTGGCTATTGGAGAAAATAAAGTATATTTATTATAGTTTCGGTTCACCACTATAGAGGTTTACTCAACTATGTCATCTTGTGATTAGAGCTGGGACAATAAATCGATCCATCAGAAATCTGAGATTTTCCAAAGGCATCGATTCTCTCTTGAACTGATTCTGAGCGTAGTTTTTTAGCTTCCAGTTCCTTACACACACACACAAAGGGTCCGTGTGTATCGGTCTGTGCCGACGTTATTCACACGTGTTTCTCTCTGCCTGCAGGTGGCGATGTCTCCAGGAGAGGACGGTTTAATCGGGATCCCCTTCCCAGAGCACAGCAATGAGCTCCTGTCCCGTCTCAATGCCCAGCGACGGACCGGACTGCTCTGTGACCTCACGCTGACCTCACACGGCACACGATACCCCACACACCGCTCCGTCATGGCCGCGGTCAGCCTGTACTTCCGCCGTCTGTTTGGGGCGGAGGAGGGCGAGGATGGAGGCGAGGGCGTGGGCGACAGCTGCAGCGTCTGTCAGCTGGACTGTGTGTCTCCTGACGCTCTGTCCGCGCTGCTGGAGTTCGCCTACACCGCCACGCTGACCATCCGCAGCTCGGGCATGAGAGAGGTCCTGAAGGGCGCGCAGCTGCTGGGGATCCAGTGTGTGGCAGACGCCTGCAGAGACATCCTGGGCGAGACGGGCGACGATCAAACAGACCCCGTGAAGGAGGCCGAGCCGCTGCCATCCCGCCGCAAGCAGGACCGATGCTCCGTGACCCGAGCCGTGTCTCCGGTGAGGCCGTTGTGGAGGAATCCTGAAGACACACCCGAGTGCGGGCTGCTTCCGGCGCAAGGGCGAGAAGGACATCCGCCGCCTGCTTCCCACCTGGGCCGCTTCGTGAACGGAGGCTCACACTGGTCACAAGAGTTCACCCCGATCCCACACAGACCCGAAGACACGCCCTCAGAGGAGGAGGAGTCCGGAGCACAGGGGCTGGCCACACCCCACCTCAGCCAATCACAGGGGGACGGAGCAGGGGGCGGAGCAGCGGCCGGAAGCGGCAGGAAGAGGAAGTCTCAGACGCCACAGCAGTGTCCCGTCTGTCAGAAGATCATCCACGGGGCGGGAAAGCTTCCGCGGCACATGAGAACACACACCGGAGAGAAACCGTTCCAGTGCTCGGCCTGCGGCGTCCGCTTCACACGGTACGATACGCTCACAATCTACCAGGGTTTAATGCATTTGACTGACAATCGTATCCAAAGCAATTTACACAATATTTGATCAGTTCTTAACTGTTTAAGCTACATGCAATTATGCAGGGGATACACTATCAAGGATTTTATCTAAAATGAAAACACTAACACTATTATAGAAGTTTACCAAACTGTGAAGACTTCGTGGGTTAGGGTTAATGTGTGTCGTGAACCACTGCTTTGAGTATTTTAACATGAAAACACACTTCAGTTTTAGTGGGTATAAATAAAGTCGGTTATGAGTCACAGTTTCAGGCTTGCACCTGCCAGAACGTTGCAGTACATCTCTCTCATTTCTCGTCTCAGGAACGACAAGCTGAAGATCCACATGCGGAAGCACACGGGCGAGCGTCCGTACCCGTGTCCCAGCTGCCCCGCACGCTTCCTGCACTCCTACGACCTGAAGAACCATCTCTCGCTGCACAGCGGGGACCGGCCCTTCGAGTGTCCGCTCTGTCACAAGGCCTTCGCCCGCGAGGACCATCTGCAGCGGCACAGGAAGGGCCACAGCTGCCTGGAGCTCCGCACACACCGCCGGCGTCGTGGGACGGGGCCTGATCCCAGCGGATCCCCACCCTCTGAATCCTTCGGCCTCCATCCGGATCACTTGAGTGTCGCAGCGGCCGCACAGCTCCTCGAGGGCCACGGCGTCCCCATGCAAGGTGTCCCGCTGCTGACGGGGGCCCGCATGCCCTTCCCCGAGCTGCTGTGGAGGGCGGTCGCAGGGCCGGTGGGACAAGCCCTGGATAAAGCCGAAGGAGGCTCATCTCCACACGGGAGCGCATCGGTCACACACAGAACGTGGGAGGAGGAAGACGAGGAGCAGGAAGCTGCTGGGGAGGAGGAAGAGTGACCACGCCCATCTCTCTGTGTGTGTGTGTGTGTGTGTGTGTGTGTGTCAGTTCTGTAGTCGCACCGTCTTCAGGTTCTAGTCGATCGTTTTGTTTGTTAGATCTGCTTTGTTTCTGTGGTGCATGGTTTCTGTATGAACCCAAATCAACTGCTTTCGGAGATCCGTCTTGTTTTGTTAATGTGCCGCGCAGACGATGTTCACGCTATGCAAAATTTGAGTGCTTGAACAAACCTGATTTAAAAACGGACAACTGAATGAATTAAGAATGCAAATGAAGCAGCTGGAGGCGGGGAGGGGCGTGGCCTCGCTCTCGGCGGTAGAGATCGCCACCTAAAGGCCAGCATTGCAGCGGCGCTCGGCATCATGAAGGTGAATCTACTGTAGCTGCTCTTCAATTTAGCCTTTTTTCCAGTTTGGAATTTTTTTCGAATGATAGAATTTACTTTCATACCAAAGATTATTGGTTAGTTAATTGAGATGAATTACATGTATTCTTCAGATATCTGTAGCCTTTCTCTCTCTCTCTCTCTCTCTCTCTCTCTCTCTCTCTCTCTGTCGTCTGAGAGGAAGTGGACCAGGTCTCAGTTCTCACACATTTAAAAGGGCTTTCGGGGCGGTGTTTAAACGCTCTGATGGAGGAAGAGCGTGAATCTCAATCTTTCGTTTACGTTTCTTCTATCTTTGAGTTTTGAGGAGTTTATAGAAGGGGTCTAGGTGTCTTGCGTGCTCATTCTCTTTAACGAGGAAGCGGCAGGATGGAGAGTTCTTTTGTATACTATTCTATTTATTTATTTGTTGGTTGGATATTTATTGTGACTTTTCCTGGTTGAGGCGCTTGGGTAATTCTGCATCTTCTCTTTCTTCCGGAGCTTCCTCCTCGGAGCGACTCCTTGAGCCTGGTCTCGGATCGGTTTTGCCTTTCTCATTGTAATGTCCTCAGGTAGCTGATCTCCGGTCAGTTGATCCCAGGTAACATCACTGCAGGTGTGCAGACGCTCAGGTGCTGTAGAGAACTGAGATTCAGGCGTCCTCAGTTTGCAAGTTTTGCACATGAATTTCTGAATAAAAGTACAATCCCTCCGATGACCAGCACGGAACAGAATGAAACGAAGAGGAGGACTCTTGCCTTTTTTTGAAGCAAATACATATGAGATATTTTCGAGGAAAAAAAATGCATTATATATAAAAAAAATGTAAAAAAAGAGTCATTGATGACATTTATAACTATAGCTTTAGCCGCTTTCGTTCGCTGCAGGAGCTTTGGGCTCTTTGACCTTCTCTAGAATATTACAGCTCTCTATAATCTATATATCGGTCGATTATGGGATGCATTCTGGGGTTTTTGTCTGGAGATTATTACTGTTCTGCTGACAGTAGCGAAACTACCCAAAAGAGGTTTATTTGCACTAAAACGGGATCTTTGTGTTGTGATATATTGTCTTGCTCATTAGTCTCCACTTATGTTTGATTCAAAAAGTCTTTGCATCTTGATTATTAAGTTCTTTGCAGAAGTTTTGAAATATTATAATTTTTTTATGTAAAAGGTCAAGCTGCCTTAGTTTGTTTTATTTTTTGCAACTATTCTCAGGAAATCTTGAGCCATGCACTAAGTGGTTATGCAAATGTTTGGTGAATATTAATTTATTGTATATATTTGTGCTTGGAAAATATGAACGCCCTGTTATTAGGTAAAGTTTCTTTACATCTGTCTCTTCAAATAAGTTGTTTATTGATTGAATCTTGAGTTGTTTTATATCAGAAGCAAAGCGATGACTGGTTTTGATTGTGTTTGGGGTGAAGGGATGAGGCTCCTGGTGAAAGCCTTTAATCAGGGATTTATGTTCTGCTCATAGAGTGAAATCTTTCTCAGTGATGGCAAATCATTTCTCATATTGTACAAATAAAGAGCAAATAAACAAAGATTTATGTATGAACAGATTGTGCTGCCTCCTGCTGTTCCTTTCATTGGTATTTTCATCTTTTGTGGTAAATAGGTGTCTGCTGCATGTGCTCCTGCTGTGATAAAGATATGACTGTTATTCATCAAGTGACGTCATTGCGTTTTAATTAATATTCATGACAGACGACTGACCGGTTTTACTCCTGGATTAATTCTGGAGGATATATATTCATGATATATACATTTATGATAATAAATAATTATATATATATATATATATATATATATATATATATATATATATATATATATATATATATATATATATATATATGAATACTGCCCTTTAATTAAATCTAAAAGAAATAATTTACTTGTGAGATAATAATAATAACCTGCTTCAGTATATGTGAATAATTATTAAATAATGATCTAATTTTTATTACAGTATGGATTAAATTAACACATATATTTTTAGTATTCCAGGTTGTTTTATTTTTTTTTATGATATATATATATATATATATATTAATCTGAAGGTCCCTGGTAATAAAGTTTCATGTAAAACTCACTATCTCCTGAATTGAAGATATGAAGATCATTTATACAGCGTCACCATGTTATGCCAAATGTCATGTAAAATTATTATTGCCAGAACAATTAACAAAAGAGTCTAATATTTCATAATAATCTGCGATACATGCTGCTTAACACGAGTCTGTCAGCAATCTTTGATTTTAGTTCCACCTGCTGGAGAAACTAGATACAAACCTGAGTATCAGAAGGAAAATTACATATTTTATACTATATATTTATTCCGGAACAGAAGTCATTTAAAATGTTATCTGTATATTTTAATGTTCTTTCATCATTCTACAGTAAATGTAGAAAGTTATTAATATTTATATGATAAGTATAATCTTTAGGCAGGACTGGCCTTAAATGCTTTAGACGCCGACTGAGTCCACATTACACATTAATAATCACACATTAATAAAGAACCGGATGGACGGGTTTTGAAAAGACAGTTTTTTTTTTTTTTTACAGAATTATGGATTTTCAAAACATTTCTAACACACATCTGCAAATTATTGGCTGACTGACTGCAAACACACGAACACAGGTGCGTCATCGCAGCTGTCAATCAAACTCATCAATAATTAGACAAAAAATTATTTATTTATTTTAGTATTTGAAGTGTCATCATAGTTTTGTAATTGTGTTAAAATATATTAAACAATTATTTAACAAATATTATATTTGTATGTGCGCGTCAGCCGTCAGCTGGCTCCGCCCCTGCGTAACTGACGGGAGTTTATGATACTGCGCATGCGCGGCGGCAGCGGAAATGACGGATAGCGCTGTGTTTCCGTTGGCTAGTCTGTCTACCCGAGCGTCGAAAGCGGATCGGTTCGATTGGATTCGGTTCATTGCAAACAGAAGCGTAAAGGCCATGCATCAGATGCCGTTGGGTGTCCCGCACAGCGGCGGGTAAGTGTGTGCTGCTCCGCGGTGGGGGGCGGGTCTGACGCGCCGGTAATGGCGAATGTTACACAACAACAACAAACCGAACAGAGCCGGAAACACCGATTTAATCCCAGATCAGATCCTCACACCTCATAGAAACCGCGTCTGCTCCAATCACTGCGGACCAGTACCGCTGCCATGGTGACACCGTGATGTTGTGGGCTTGAGTTGCGAGCACAGACCATAAACATCATTTCGATGTGTGTGTGCACACTTCTAACACACACACACACACTCACTCAGGTGATGAATCAGTGAGTCTGAATGTCGCTCTTGATCAGGAGCATTGGGAGTTCAGAGGTTAAACCGAGTGAGATCCATCTGTTTGGTTCTGAGTGATGATTTACAGCTCGGTGAATGTGTTGATTTGGGCTTGTTTTCCACACACCATAGAGCAGAACACAAGGTGTGTTACATGGACACTTTTTGCTTCCATCGGAATTTATTCATTCTGATTGACGAATCTGGACGTAGTGTTTACATGAACGCTGAATAAAGTGATGGGGTTGATGTGCGCGTTTACATGTCACAAGCTTCTGATCGGATTTACTCATGCGCACTGCATGAATATACAGAGTTTCCCGCTGCTGTTGCATACTGTTTTAAAAAGCACACGTGATATTTATCTACTTCAGGTCCTAAGTAGGCCACGACCAGCACATGAATTGTTGTGTTGCTTAACGTTACTTAAAAAACAAGGTGTAAAAGTACCCCTTCCCGCACCCAAAACTAGTCATCTGTTGATGAGAGTCAAACAAGGAGCTGTGGGATGTGGTCGTGTTCCACTTCACAGATGCTGAGTGAAAGAGGAGATTCATAACGACAGGACACTTATTTATGACACTTTATTCAACAGGAGAAACAGCTTGTTCTGAGCGTCATACGTTATTACACTATTTCCACGTCACTGCGCATGCGCAGTACTCCACAGTTTCGGTTTTCAATCTGCTCCAGTGTTTACATGAACTCAAACAAAAGGAGTAAACCTAAACCACCCCTAACAATCCGATCGAAGTTTTATTCGGATCTGGCCAATTCAATCCGATTTACTTTTTTATTCTGATTGCGCTTCTAGTCCTATTACCACCAGATTAGTAGGGTCCATGTAAACACAGCTACTGATGATGATGATGAAGGTTGATGTGTGTGTGTGTGTGTGTCAGCCGGCGCAGTAAATGGGATCAGGCCGGTCCGGTGTCCGGAGATGATGGAGGCTCTGCTCCGACCGGAGCTCTGGACGCTGCTGCCGCCGTCGCTGCCAAGATCAACGCCATGCTGGTGGCCAAAGGAAAGCTCAAACCGTCTCAGATCAGCAGCACTGCTCCTGCGGAGAAAGTCAGTCTCACGTCTCATACACTGCTGGAGACACACACACACACACACACAGACACACCTACACACACACACACAAACACACATACACTCTCACACAGGTATAGACACTCACTCACTCACACACACATACACTCACACACGTACAGACACTCTTACATGCACACACACACACACACACACACACACACATACACACACACTCACTCACACATCATTTTGAATTGGCTTTTATTTTTATTTTTTTAGTTTTTTCATGCTTTTAATATTTGTGTCACATAGTTTTGAGGTATTTTATTCCAAGACAACATTTTAGATTTTTTTTTTTTCTTGACTAACATGTAGTGTGTGAATATGAGGAGGACGTGTGCATGAATAATTACACACAGGACGTGTGTGTGTGTGTGTGTGTGTGTAGGTGGCAGGTGTTGCTGGTAATAAGGTGAAAGATGATCTGGTGGTGGCCGAGGTGGAGATTAACGACGTTCCTCTCACCTGTCGGAATCTGCTGACCCGCGGACAGACTCAAGACGAGGTCAGTCCCGTGTGTGTGTGTGTGTGTGTGTGTGTGTGTCCTGATGTGTGAGGTGATGATGGTGTTCTGCACAGATCAGCAGAGTGAGCGGCGCTGCAGTGTCCACCAGAGGACGCTTCCTGACCGCGGAGGAGAAGAGTAAAGCACTGCCCAGGTCTGTCCTCATCACACTCCTCTGTTTCTGGTCATTCGCTCCTGATCAGTGTTTCTGAGCTCTACACTGATGTCTCCACAGTGACCGTCCGCTCTATCTGCACGTCCAGGGACAAACCAGACACTTAGTGGACAGTGAGTGACCTGACCAACACTTCACTACGTTCTGAGGATTCTCTGTGTGTGTTTAACATCGCACTGTGTGTGTGTGTGTGTGTGTGTGTGTAGGGGCTGTTAACCGGATCAAGGAGATCATTACTAACGGTGTGGTGAAGGCTGCCACTAACTCCAGCTACAGCGGAGCCACGGTCACCGTTTACCAGCAGCCTGGACCCGCTCCTGTACCCACAATCCCCTCCGCTGCTCACAAACCACACTATCCAGGAGGAGTGAGTACACACACACACACACCTGTGTCTCCTCTTCACTCCAGCCTAACCGTGTGTGTGTGTGTGTCAGATGCATTACGTGCAGGACAAGCTGTTTGTGGGTCTGGATCAGGCCGTGCAGGGCTTCTGTGTGAAGGAGCGTGTGGAGGGGCCCGGCTGCTCGTACCTGCAGCACATTCAGGCAGAAACCGGGGCCAAAGTCTTCCTGCGGGGCCGAGGGTCCGGCTGCCTGGAGCCTGCGTCAGGACGAGAGGCCTTCGAGCCTATGTACATCTACATCAGGTGTGTGTGCGGATCTCTCACACACACACACACACACACACACACACTCGCTCACCAGTTTCTCTGTTCCTCCAGTCACCCGAAGCCAGAAGGACTCGCTGCTGCTAGAACCCTGTGTGAGAACCTGCTGCAGACCGTACGTCTCTCTCTCCTAATCATTATAGTATTTATTACTTTTTAAATTGTATTTTATTTTTATATTTTCAGGTTTAGTAATTTTAGGTGCTTTTGTATCTTTTTTTTGTTGTTTTTAATTTCTATTTAATTGTATTCAATGTTTATTTTAGTGTTTCAGCTTCAATTGATTTTATTTCTGTTAGTGGATAAGGCAACATTTATTTTTGAGTAGTTTGAGTTAGCAGTGTCACTGAATCTGGTGTGTGTGTGTGTGTGTGTGTGTGTGTGTGTGTGTTCTCTGGCAGGTTCATGCTGAGTATTCTCGATTCCTGAATCAGATGAGCAGTGTGATGCCCACACAGGGTAAAACACACACTCTCTCTCACACACACACACACTCTCACACACAGACACTCACACGCACACTCTCTCACACACTCACATACATAGACACACACACGCACACACAGTGTTTTCATTAAAGGTCATGTGACTGCAGGTGTGTGTGTGTTCTCATGTTTGTTCTGATGGTTGTGTGTGTGTGTGTGTACGCAGGTTTCGTTCAGCCTCCTGCCGTTAACGGGATCCCCCCACAGCCTCCGTATTACCCCCCCGCAGGCTTCCAGCCCTCCTACCCCGTTCCCATCCCGCCGCCGCAGCCCGTCCCTCCTCAGTATCCTGTGGCTCCGGTGCCCGTCCCCCCCCCGACCGCACAGTATCCCATGACCCCCGCGAGCGTCCCTGCACAGGTAATGCTCTCACACACACCTGTTCACCGTCTGTCAATCATCCGTCTCCTCAAGCGTCTGTCTCTGTCTCCAGACTCTTCCTCCTGCTCCGTTCCCTCCCGCTGCACTGGCTCCGCCCAAACCAGTGGCTCCGCCCAAACCCATGGCTCCGCCCATCCCGCCGCAGAAGCGCCGCTTCACAGAGGACGTGCCGGACGAGACGGACAGTGGCCTGCTGGGATACCAGGTGAGCTCTGGCACTCGGCAGACCCTACACTCGTCACGTCTGCCTTTACTGTGTTTCTACAGGTGCGGGAGGTCAGCTGCCTGTTGTCATGGTGACAGCAGTTTGTGGGCGGAGCCTGTTAATGAAGTGACCTCTGATCTCTGGGGTCATGAGTTCCTGAAAGTGTTTGTTTGCAGTTTATTTGTACTGAATGACAGCTCACTAGGGTTCATGCAGTGAATGATGGGAACTGCTCATGTGTTCAACTGTAAACTTGATTTTCCTCTTCTGTGTAAGAGCGATTTGATTTGTGTGTGTGTGTGTGTGTGTGACAGAGATGATGAGTATGTGTGAGACAGATGTTGAGTCACTGCTGTTGTGTGTGTGAGACAGATGATGAGTCACTGATGTGTGTATGTAAGTGAAGGTGTGTGTTAATGCTGTTGTGTTTTTCTGCTCATAGCATGGACCCATTCATATGACTAATTTAGGTGCAGGCATCTCTGTGGGCAGCTCTGAGGCGTCAGGACCCCCGTCTGCTGCTGCTTCAGGGCCTGTGAGAGAGAGAGACAGGTTAGACACACACACACACACACACACACAGGTGTGTCAAACTCATTTTAAGTTGAGGGTCGGATCTGAGAAAATGTCCCCTTGTGTGGGGGCCAAATTACCTTTTGTTAAACCCTAGTTTGCACACAATTATATTAATATTAACCATACAGTTTTTGTTTTTTTAAGTGATTCTAGGTTATTTTAGGGGTGTGTAATTTTGACACAAAATGTCTTATATATACAATGATGATGTGACCATACTTCAGAGTGTGTTTTTGAGAGCCCCTTGTTTAGTTGAAGCCTGTCATGGATCAGTAAAGCTTCCAGTGATCCTCTGACTCATTCAGAACAGCTGATTCATTTAGAAAGTCTTTATGAACAGGCCACTGAATCATTGACTCAAATGATTTGTTCAAACACAGATTCATCGAGTATCAAATGAATGATCAGAGTGAGACTAGACTGCTCTACAGATCTCAGCAGCTTGATTCTTTAAATCAGCACAAAATCAAATGATATGATCGTCCAGCTGATCTGATGCATGCCACTAGAAGATAATATACATCAACATCGTGATGATCTGTGCAGCAGCTTTGAAGCAGTATGAACTTGAGTGAGCTCCAGATGGACTAACGTGTGTGTGTGTCTCTGTGTGTGTGTTTCTGTGTGTGTGTGTGTATGTCTGTCTGTGTCTGTGTGTGTGTATGTCTGTCTGTGTCTGTGTGTGTGTGTGTCTCTGTCTGTGTGTGTGTGTCTCTGTGTGTGTGTGTCTGTGTGTGTGTTTCTGTGTGTGTGTATGTCTGTCTGTGTCTGTGTGTGTGTGTATGTCTGTCTGTGTCTGTGTGTGTGTATGTCTGTCTGTGTCTGTGTGTGTGTGTGTATCTGTGTGTGTGTGTGTGTGCGCAGCAGCAGACTCATGCCTCCTCCGTGTGCTCCGGCTCCAGTCAGCGGTCCGAGAGCTCAGAATGCAGAAGAGAAGACGCCAGCGCCGAGCATCCTGGGTAAGACAGCCGCTCTGGCAGCTCGTTAATGATCGCTCACACTGACGGCTTTCTGCATGCAGATGTGAGGCTGCGGCAGCGGAGGACTGTACGCTAGCTACAGGTAAAGCTGAAGCGTCTCGCTTCCTCAGGAAATGACACGCTTCAGCTTCTCCGCCCCTCATTGGTCAGATGTGTTGAATGAAGCTCCTCCCCCGAGCGGTGATGTCACCAGGTGTGAGGCTGCCACACTAACGGCTGTCTCTCTTGTGTTCTGTGTTCTCTCTCTCTCTCTCTCTGTGTTTTTCCCTCTCTTTCATGTGTCCGATCCTGTGGTGGGGGTGGGGCCTGTTTCCTGGACGCCGCCTCCTGATTGGACGCCCCTGATGACATGTGGCTGTCATCCGTCGCGCTCCTGTGTTTGATTAACTGTGTGCTGCTGTGGCGTGTTGTTTGTGTGTGTTTCTGGTGTCTCCTCAGAGCCGCAGGTGAAGCGTGTGCGGACGGGGCTCGTGGCGTACACCGCAGACTCCTCCGACGAGGAAGACGATCACAGACCCTCCGCAGCAGGAGCAGGATGGACGTACCGCTGCCCGCCATCACCGCCCTCACGGCCCAAAACACAGACGCAGACCATGCCCTTCTGGATGGCCCCGTAAACACACACTCACACTCTCTCACTCACACACACACACACACAAACACTGAAGTCACGTTCATGCCTCCTAAAGACTGTCCCGTGGGATTATGGGTGGACGTGACGTCTCTCATTACTCTACTTCCTCTTCATGGTTTTGATTTGTAATGTAACTTCTTCTGTGAGATTCTGTTGACAAATAAACACACATTGACTCACACACACTGTGTTTCCGGTTTAATTTCCTCCAAACGTCTCTTCACACCAAGAAAAATAACGAACACAATATTATTATTCTCCACAACTAATCTGATTTTGGAGGCCTTAACATGCTCAAAAACTCATGAAACTTGGCAAAATGACTTATAGCGCCACCTATACTCTTTCAAGGAAGTGCGCCTTGAGCAAGGTTACACGTAAAACAGATACCTACAAAAAAAGTATGTTGGAGTAAAATCTGAAATTCAATTTACAGTCAGTTATTTCGTTTTTCCTTAGCAAATGCTACATGCACTTTTACAAGTAGTTTGAACTGAAATGCGTGTTGGTAGTTCATCATGTAACGTAAAATTAGCCTAGATGCGTGCACTTTTTAGGCACAATTTGTTTAGTTTTTTAATATACTTGATACTGTTAAAAGGCACATCATTAAAACAAAAAATACCAGTTCACATTTCACACCTAAACAAACGTGGAAAACGTAATTAGAACTAGCTACTAAATTAGTTAAAAATGCCTATCCATATACAGCTATGATTTGCGAACCCCGAACTGACTGAAATGATTCGCGATCCATACACATAATGCTATAAAAGTGTGCACATTAGAGAGAAATAAACAGCAGATGTTCATGTTAACAACTTCTTTAACTTGAGCAAACGCTGCTAATACACCTACATTTGTTAATAAAGTAAATAAAACTAAAACATGCTACTGAATAAAAATAAACGATCCACGTGAAAGTCTCTGCTCATCATGACAGGACCTGGATCAGTGAGCTGCGTCTCGGGCCGATGACGTCACTTCCAGGGAGTCATGTTGTACACGCCCCCGTCCCTTGACTCCACCCCCACGTCAAAACAGTGTCACAAAGAGAGACGTCCAGAAAAGTAAAGCGCAAAGGGAAAATGGTATCGCAAGCTCAAACTAGACTGACACACAAAATAAAAGCAGCATTGCAAAATAAATTAATAGATATGACCATGGAAAATATTTATTGCACAATCATTGCTTTCGCGCTGTTTCATTTGTTTTGCAGTTCTTAATTTTTGTTTGCAAAAAGCAAATGTATTTTCCTCAATACTTTAAATAAAATGTTTTACATTTGTTTGTTTTTTTTGTATATTTTAAACAAGGTAAATCTTTCTGATTTATTAAAATAAAAAGTCACATACATGGATTTTTCTGGGCAAAGCCCCGGATCTCCACTCACCCTAGAACCACCCCTGGTCTTACCTCAGACCCGTCCTGAGTGACAGTCATCAGTCAGAGATGCAGACGAGCATGACTCCTGAGGGATTGAGGTGTTTTGTTGTTGGATGTAATAATGAACACAGCAATAGTCATCTGAGCGACTGAAATC
The DNA here is from genome assembly GCF_023724105.1 of Carassius gibelio. Lineage (NCBI taxonomy): Eukaryota > Metazoa > Chordata > Actinopteri > Cypriniformes > Cyprinidae > Carassius > Carassius gibelio. Next base: position 590,906 of record NC_068386.1, on the reverse strand, counting down.
GCAGAGGTTTAATTTACGTTTGGAGAAATGATAGAAATGCGCCCTTGATCTACTTAAATGCTTTTATGTTTGCTCTAATTCTTCATGATCCAGCCTCCAGCAGTGAGTATGATGTATTTAAATGAATCATTGAAAAGCGCCTCTCCTAATAATGTGCTAATTAACAAGTTTCACTATGAATGTGGCTAAAGTAAACAATCAGAAGAAAGGGGCGGAGTCAGCTGAGCTCATTAGCATTAAAGGAGAATCCCAAAAGAGCTGGTTTTTTTTCAGGATAAAAAGGGTGATTTTTACACTAACCTTGAGAAATTTTAAACAAACTACGTTACAGACTTTTCATTAAGACCCTTAAGAATCATATCAACTTGTGGAAAATGGGCATTGTATGACCCCTTTAATGAACTTCTAGAGATTGATTCAAAATTTGGTTGGTGTAATTTATATTGTTAAAGGTATTTATAACTAATGCATACAATGTCTGAACCGCCCCAGAGTCCTGTTCCAAACACATACCCATCTACACGTGTACTCACAGCGCCACCTGCAGGAGGTTTGGCTCATATAAATGACTGATATATTCCTCCGTTATTTAATGTTCAGTTTTCTGACAGTTTTGGAGGTGGCTCCAGGTGCGAGGGCCCTTTCAACGCTGCTGGCAGCTTTAATTGTAGTTATCATAATCATCATAGTTATTATTATAGTCATTCCACACCTAGTACATATCTTTGATTGCACAACTTAAATGTTATTGACAGTCAACACAAACAATATTTTTGAATTGATTTTATTCCAAATTAGCAGCTCAAATCTTGATATTTCAGACAACTTGTCCTTGTTTAATATTTAAAGTCACTGTTGATTTGAGTCTGTGAGCAGCAGGTCTGACGTCGTAGATGAAGTCTGAGGGCAGTGTTTCCGGCGGGATGCGCTTCAGCTGTTCGTCATACGAGCGCAGCGTCCACAGCTTCTCCAGCTCGTACGTCTGTCTGGTGTCCGGCAGCATGAGGTGAAGCACCATCGGTCCTGCGGGACAGACGAGCCGCCGTTAGTCTCTCACACACACACACACACACACACACACGGGTCACGGTCAGCAGAAACACACACCGAAGTCGATGCACTTCCAGTCGTCGCAGTCTCTCCCCTCCAGCCGAACGTGTGGATCCTTGTCCTTCCGCAGGAACTTAAACTACAGATAAACAAGAACATGAGTCTAGAACAGGATCAGACTCTCACTGACAGATCAGAGCTGAACTCAGAGAAACATGTGTGTGTGTGTGTGTGTGTCTCCTCACTGTTTTGAGCAGCAGCGCTGCGATGGCGCTCAGGTGTCGAGGCGAGGATCCGCTCACGATGATCATGTGATTGGTGTATTTGAGCTCCGGCGGGACTCTGATCACACAGATGTCCGAGGCGTTCTCCTGCTTCAGCACCGACACCAGCAGAGCCACGTCCAGCTCCTGGACCCCACCTGAACAAACCAGTCACATCTGGACATCTTACACACTCATGACAACCCAGCACTTCACTCCTGCACGGCGTTAACGGCAATGGTGAGATTCAATGGGATTAGTTATGAATTCTATAGTTACAAAAAAATCTTCACTTGACCAGAAAATGAACAGAAATTGCATAAAACAAGAGACCAATTTTAAGAACATTTGCGCAGGATTAATGAGAATTCTAAAAGTAAATGTGTTTAATAGTCAATGAAATCATCTTTAAACCAGATAATAATTGCATTGAAATAATTAAACTAAAAGATGAAATATACTTAAAAACTAAACCAATAATAAAACCCAGTGGGAAGTTCTCCAGGTTTGGTGAGGTCTGTCCTGATTAATGATGTTTTGGAGATGTGTGACTCGCCTGCTCTGGGGCTGATCTGAGATGTTGAGATGTTTCCAGCTGGAGTCACCTCGCTGGAGCTCTGAGCTGCTAGAGTCAGTTTCTGTGTCTCTGTCGCTGTTTTACTGAACACATTCCGCTGTAAAGAGCGATGAGAACACCGGGCTGCCGCCCTGAGCAGAGTCCGCTGCGGGAAACAGCGCGTCGCGATCATTCTGTCTGATTAATAACAACAGAACAACATCGCCGTGTGAGCTCGTGCTGCTCCGGTGTGACGCTCTCGCAGCGCCGGCTCGAAGCGGCGCCCCCTGCAGGACCGGAGGACGGACGCGTTTCTCACTCAAACCGCCGCATTCAGATGCTTTTAAGAATGAAAAGCTCGCCGAAATTGCTCGTCTAGGATCTGTTTTCTGCATAATAACTACAGATCGCGAAACACAGCTGGCGTACCGACCGTTTCCTCAGCGGTGAGCAGTGGTTTAAAGGGATAGTTCAGCCAAAAATGAAAATTAACCCATGATTTACTCACCCTCAAGCCATCCTAGGTGTATTTGACTTTCCTCTTTCAGACGAATCCAGTCGGAGTTATATTATAAACAGCCTGGCTCTCCAGAGCTTTATAATGGCAGTGAATGGGTGTTTCTAGTCCAAAATAAGTCCAATAAAGCGCATCCATCCTTCATAAAAAGTGCCTCACACTGCTTTTTTATTATTATTTTTTATTTTATAAACCTTAAATATATTTATTTATATACTTGCATTTCTTTTTTGTTTACTTTATAAACAGTAAATTTGTGACTATATTAAAGCTTATTCTCCTTGGGTTGATCGTGGAAGTTAATTATCAAATACAAATGATTTTTATTTTATTTTGATACGGGTTTAGGCTTCCCCAAATGAGGAAATTAATTGCCATTTTGAAAGTAAGATGTTTTTTATTTGTTTATTTGAGCATTTGAATAAAAAACCTATTGAAATAAGATTGTGAAAGCAATATGATTTGGTTACATCTTGATTTAATGTGTAATTTAAATTAGATTATTTTAATATAATTAAAGCGAGAAAAAAATTCTGATTTGCAAAAAAAGCCTAATATTACCTAATCTGAGGAATAATACTTTTTTTGTTAAATTACTTTCACATTAAGCTTTTTGAAATGTTGTGTGTGTGTGTGTGTGTGTATCAGTTACATGTTAAAAGTGGAAATCATGGTGTGTGTGAAAATGGACTGAGATTTGATCAGATAGTTGCAGTCTGGCTCAGATTCAGACAGGAATCATGTTTTTGAGGTTTTTCTTCAGTTTAAGGGAGAACACAAGACTAATTCACCACACAAATCATTCTCAAAAGCAACACTGCTTCATATTTAATGAGAAAGAGTGATGTAAAAGAGAAAAAAACATGCAGAATCAGCAGCACAAAATTAGTAAGAAATGTAGTGGTTCAGAAGATATGATTGTAGCATTAATAATAATAATACTGCATTAATGTTTGTGTTGGGTTGAGAAGCTCTGCTGAAACACTGGACATGAACAGAAACATCCATAAACATGAGACAGAAGATTATTGACCTGAACACTCGTTTATAGTTCAACAAAGCAATAAAATCATCTCACATCAAGAACAGAGAACTACAGAGTAAGAGTGACAGTGAGGAGTGTCTGTCCTGCTTCCTCCCGTCACAGAGCCATCGGCTGGAGAGGAGTGTGGCATCATGGGAAGGCTGAAGGAGCGTCACATGTATTTGTTGGCCAGGTTTGAGACGTCACTTTGTGAGAAAGCTTCAGTCTGCACTGCATGAAGCTTCTGGAAGATCTGTGAGAGGTGTGTGCGATCCTCAGCGCTCAACAGCATCAGCACCATCTGCACACACACACACACACACACACACACACGCACACACGCAGAGGAGAGAACACTTGTTAACACATTAGATATGACGGAACACACTAATAATGACACACACGTTCCTCGACCCAGCGCTGCCGTCTGATTGGCTGATCAGGGTCTATGAAGTGTGTGTTTGATCATGTCTAACACACATGTAAGCGTGTTGCTGGCGTGTGCTCACCGTGAGCCTGTGTGCCGTGTGCAGCTGCTGCAGGTGCAGGAACACCAGCTCGGGGTGTGTGTGCAGCAGGTGTGTGTGCAGCGCTCGAATGATGAAGCCCAGTGTGTGTCCGTCCAGCTGTGTGCTGATGAGCTGCGGCAGGCGTTCAGATGCGACGGAGCGCAGGAGGTCAGCACAGGTCAAAAGGTCACCGCCAGAGACAGCACTGCTCAGAGCCTGACCGAACTCAAACACACTCCACGACCGCAGAGAGACAGACGACACGACCGCACCGCTGCCCTCATCTTCATCACCATCATCATTACCATCATCACCATTACCATCATCATCATCATCTTCATCACCATCTTCAGCCACCTGCACAGAGAGCTGATCTCAGTGTGTGTGTGAGACAGAGAGAGAGAGAGAGAGAGAGTGTGTGTGTGTGTGTGTGTGTGTGTGTGTGTGAGTGTGTGTGTGTGTGTGTGAGACCTCATTGATGGTGATGATTCTTCTAGTTCCTGATGAAGCTCTGCAGTCTGTCATCAGTTGCGTGACCTCCATCAGAAGCTGCTCCGCCTCCGTCACACTCGCATCCAAACACAACACCTGCTGCAGGTCTGAACGACACGCCACGTAATCCTGCACACACACACACACACACACACACGCACACAATGTAAATATCCAGTTCAAATCATGTTTACTGCAGCATGTATTAATAAAGTGCATCTGCTGTTGTCTCTCACAGATTAGTTTAGATCTGTTTAAACGCTGCTTGATCTGTGCAGATTTCTCTCCTGATTCAGACCAGAACACTTTTTCACTGGAGGAAGTGTTATTATGGATTATAGACTCTATGTATTTGAGTTAAAATCATCTTAATGCTGGATGTGTTTCAGGTTTTGTCTTCTCCAGATGTTCACTGATGGACTGGAGTGCTGTGGATTATTGTGATGTTTTTATCAGACTCTCATTCTGACGGCACCCATTCACTGCAGAGCATCCATTGATGAGACACTGATGCAGTGCTACATTTCTACAAACCTGATGAAGACACAAACTCACCCTGATCTCAGATTTTCAACTATTACTTTAACTAAAACATTTTAATATATGAAAAAATGATATGTTTCGGAGCATTTTATAACATTAAAACATCATCCCTGTCTGAACACTCTCACACACACGAGACGAGGAAGAACGACAAATGAAAGGTGTTTTCCGTAATGTCCACAACACTGTCGCTTACATTCAGATGATGGACAGGTCGTCATGGTAACACTCACCTTCAGGCCCTTATTGGCCAGCGCGC